>NC_056750.1:580391443-580503943 GCF_019279795.1 Protopterus annectens
GGTAAAAACTCTGTACCCATGAACTACAACACAGACGGTAGTATACCTAACATTGAAAGTGTAATAAGAGACCTTGAGACACAGGTGGACAGTAGTCTCTCCTTTGATAATTGCATCGCCACAGTAGTCAGGAAATACTTCTATGTGGCACACCTCATCACAAAAGGTTTCTCATCCAGAAAAAAAGAGGTCATTGTTCCCCTCTACTCATCACTCATTAGACCCATTATAGAGTACAATGCCTCTTTTGGTATGTGCCTCACAAGACATCTACAACAACCGGAATGGCCGCAGAAATACCTCACAAAGAGGATTACTGGCCTCAAACAGATGCCCTACACAGACTGCCTCAAAGAACTCCAGCTTTACTCCATCCAGATTTTTGTCTCATATTTTCTGGTTGTTCCTTATAACATTTGTGATTTACTGGCTAATCATGGAAGTCTGAAGTCACTAAGTAATGAAATACATTTATGTTTCAAGCTTCTGATCCTTTGAAAAATGCATTATAGTAAAACCCTAATTCTACCAAATTTGGGGCCTTTGCTCTCCCATTATTATGGGCTTTATCCACATTTCTTGCAGTTAGAGGTTGAAGACTATACAGTGGGTAGTCATTTGGCAATAGTATGGCATTTACAGGTTAATAGTTTCATAAGTGTTTACTAGACTAATGACCACAAGGGCCTTTTTAAGCCTAGACATGCATCCCAAATCCCTGCCAAGATCTGGTACCCTTGATAAGTGTAAAGCAGGGGGTTGGGAAATGAAACATTTACAAGCAGGGGCCTGGAAGATGAACCATTTACAGGTTGCCTGTGTCCTTTAGAGACATAGGAGCCAAGCTAGGGATACATTTCCTATTCCCTATCCAATTGTCCAAGTTACACTTGAATTCAGTTAGGGGGAAACAATGCTTCACATGGATCAAGAGCCTGTTCCAGAGACAGGGTAGTCTCTGGGATATATACCTGCCTCTCCAGTAGGTCCTATTTATATCACAAGCAAGGTTTAAGTCTTCAGAATGAGTAATTCCGGCCCTGTTTGTTTTGTGGATATGCAGGAGTTCATCAGAGTGGGGTCTGACAATGCCCTGTATACCAGGCATAGCTCTCCCCTCAACAGCCTGTAGGAGATAGAATACAGGAATAGAGCCTTGAAGTAGTTTGTATCGGACATTTTATTTACCTCTTCTATTCTTTTAGTGAGGAACCTCTGTGGACTTTCCAGTTGTTGGATATGCCTGGTTGGGTACATTCCAAAGGGAACATTGTACTCAATGATAGTTATGATAAATGCTGAATACAGTGGAACAATGACTTCCTTGGACTGGTGGCTTGTTTTTTGAGTCAGTTCTGTAACTCTTCTTTTATTTCTTTAATTTTGTAAGAATTGTTTATATATGTTCAAGAAATTAGAAGGTTTTTTTGTATGAGAGGAAGTTTATATTTGATCTGGGTTTCATTTTTTTTTAAATTGTTGAGTTTTGCTAATCTAGGATGGCCAGGGTGGTGCAGCGATTAGCGTTGACACCTCACAGCAAGAGGTTCTCTGGTTTGATCCTCAGCTGGGGTGCCTTCTGTGCGTAGTCTGCATGTCCTCCCTGTGGTCGCGTAGGTTTCCTCTGGGTGCTCTGGTTTCCTCCCACATTCCAAAGACATGCTGTAGGTGGCTTGGGCACTCTAAATTGGCCCTAGGTGTGAGTGTGTGCATGTGTGTGGCTTCTGTGGAAGGTTAGGCACCAGGCTGGCAACTCGACACTGTAAAACTCCACTGCCAGTCATGAGTGGACAGGTGATCTGCTGTGGCGACCCCTAACCGGGAAAAGCCAAAAGAAGAAGAAGAAGTTGAGTTTTGCTAATCTAAGTTTAACTTTTGAGATATGACACCTTTTAACATATAACTATATAATCTTAGCAACACTGTTTTTATTTAGATATTTAGTTTTATTTTATGGAAGAAACTACTCTTTTATTGTTATATATTTTAGCAGTAAAAAATATTTTTAATTCTATTTTATAAACTATGCAAGATTTTCTGTGTCCACAGCACTGTGTGTGTTCATATTCTTATTTTGCAAAATATACATATAATTCAAATCTGCAAACTATATAATATCTAGAGAACTTATTATAGTTGTTAGGTAACAAGCATTGCTTTGGATGGAATGTAATTTGGGAAATTTGATCTTAGCTTATTTTATGGTCAGTTGCTGTCTTTAAAGTCTTTTTGGTATACTCATTAATTCAAAGAAAGAAATCATTCACTACTTGGTGCTGTGGCAGGAGATATTCTTGATAACCTAAGTTTGAGTTCAGATGAATCATTCACTACTTGGTGCTGTGGCAGGAGATATTCTTGATAACCTAAGTTTGGGTACTGATGAATCATTTAGTACTTGGTGCTGTGGCAGGAGATATTCTTGATAACCTAAGTTTGGGTACGGATGAATCATTCACTACTTGGTGCTGTGGCAACAGATATTTTTTATAACCTAAGTTTGGGTACGGATGAATCATTCACTACTTAGTGCTGTGGCAGGAGATATTCTTGATACCCTAAGTTTGGGTACAGATGCTGCTGGAAGTGGTTAGTGAGACTAAAGAAAGAGTATGAGTTGTTCCCCTGGATACTTGTCATCTAGTTGAGGCAGCTCAGGAATACCAGCATAGCACGGTATCACAGCAACAAAAGAACATTCTCTTCTAGGCTGGCACCATGTGAGCTGTGTGATATATACTCCAAAAAAAACAAGACATTAAAGGCTATCCATGGATAAGGTCAACTTTATAAAGTTCTGCTGCACTAGGGGTCATTCTCTCAAACTTTACCATTTAAAAATATAACTTACTGTCCTGAGTGAAGTAGGAGCAAACTATTAATTTCCCATTTCACTGCACCCCATTATTTAATATAACTTCTCCTTAGGTTTTAAGAGATTTGAAGAAATGGCCTGTCAATCTAGCAGGACTTGAAAATGTAATTATCCTGTCACATTCTGAACTTGAAATTAGCAGACAGTTTGTGCTATATGATAAATAAAACCATGCTTTTTTTTCCTTTCCTATATCAGCTGGTCAGGCTGTCATTGTTTATCTTAGTACTACATGCCTTTAGAATAATTAGATACATTAAAATAAGAATGGGAATGCTGTTTTTTTTTGAAGATTTCTATAGCTTTGTATTGGTATTGTCAGTTCCTCTTCTTAAGCATCTCTCCCTTAAACGTCAAAGATGTCTGTAAAGTTAATACTGACATTTTCTTCTTCTGTTCCTCTCCTCATGCAAATCAAGATATAGCAGTGCCCCTCATATAAAATTGCTTTGCAGTAATTTAAGGTTATCATCAATGCTCTATGTGAATTTTCATTGAAGTGTTTTTAAAATGGAATTTTTTTCCTCTGGTTCATTGTTTTGAGAGAATTAAGAAAGGAATATGAGTAGTAAATTTAAAATAGATTATGGTTAACTTGCTTGAGGACATACTTACTGAAGTTCATGTTTTTAAGCAGGTTGAGAGATTTTTAAATACGTTAACTCACACTAAAATGGGGGCCATACCACTCAGCTGTCCAGATTATTGCCTGGTATTTTGGCCTGTTCTTCACAAAAGTTGTGATTTTCTGCAAAATCACTGAAGATTGAAGTCACTAAAGAATGACAGACATTTGAGTGTCAAACTTCATATCCTTCAGAAAATGCATGTGCAAACAAATTCTGCTCTATCAACTTTTTTAAGGACAATATTTAAAATATGTCCCTCTTTCTGGGCCTTTGTCCACCATTTTTAGGTACTGTCCAGATTTCTTGCTGTAAGAAGTTGACAGCATTGGGCATCTTCAGTATGCCTGGGTCCTGCAGAAAGACCATCAGCAACCATTTGGATCACATATGCTACTTGTATAGCATTCCACATGAAATGCTGTATAATCCATGCAGCCCTGGGCAGTAAGGAGACTGCATACATACATAATATGGGCTATGCTTTCACGTTTATGAATGCAGATGCTGCAAGGAGAATACCGTTACATGCACTATTGTCACATGTGGATGAGATGAAGTAGTACTAGGGCACTTTATTTATTTATTTATTTAGATATAGTAGTTATCTGGGGTGGAGCACTAATCTCTGTGGACCCTTTTCAAACTATATAGTAGGATATAGACTAGGTCTGCCTAAGTGCTGCTTACTATAAGTTATTTACTGCTATACCCAAAGTTCATAATTTTCATTTGTTATAAATTAACTAGAGACATGTCCCTCATGAGGATTTTGCATGGCAGTATGTAATTAATAATACTGATCAACACAGCCTATGTCCTTTGACACTCTTAGGATATCTGCTCCGCATTTATGTGACCTTTGTCATGAAAAAACTGGGTGCAGACATGCAACCAGGCTGTGATCCCATAAATAGGATGTGACCATAGCCATGGAGAAACTGAGTACATCTATGCAACTGAACTTTAATCCCATAGGTGCATGGTTTAAACAGAATTATGGCCATGGAAAAAAGAGTTAGATAAAGAGCAGGTCAGCAAACACTGGATGCTGTCTATTTGAGCTTTAGTTTGTATTAAATATGGTTATTCAGAGGTTGCCACATAAATAAAGCAGCACAGAGTGGAGATACAACATCCCTTTGGGCATCATTCTTATGAAATAGGCCTCTACTATGCTTGTTATTGTTTGCCAAAATTAAGGGAAAAAACACACACTATCCAAGGTAATTTATCATATTTGGCCTACAGGTTTCACTACTGCAAAGAGGATGCTCAAATATGTTATGCAAATCATAGAATATTACAACATTAGTAGATGTGCATGGACTGCTTTTGGTACTTCTTTCACACTGCTTGCATCTCTCTTATTTCTGTATAGACACATTACACTTCATTACTCTGCATTGCTACTTAATACTTGTTGGCTGTCTCAAAACTCATTACGTATTGTATTGTCATGTTCCCCTTCAAACATCTTATGCTTTATTTTCATTGTTTTGTGTTCTGTTTCACACTCTCTGCAGCTACCTACAGATGCTGCCATCACGTTCCCATTGTTGTCATCCTAGTAATGCTTAAGATGCAGTTATGCTTACACCTCACACTGATTGTATTTCCAGCATTGTGTTATGCTTCCTCCTTTTATTTTGCACTTTTGTTTTTGCATGTTACTAATTAACTGTATATGATATGATTTGTGGGGTATAGCTAACAATATACATGCGTATATGTAAGTGACGTTCATCCACATAATCAGCATGTCTTTCATTACTTCATCTGCCAGTCTTTCAAATCATGCTGACATAGTCATCATGTTGTACTGTGCTTAAAGCCCTTGTACTGTTGATTATGTCACTGATGAAATTACTATCAGCTATATGACTGCATGGTTTATACACCATCAAGAAAGTTTATTTATAGGTCATTGATTATACAGTGATTTGATTACTTTTTAAATAAGGAAGGTACCATATAAAAAATAGATGTTTGGGGACAAGAGTGTGTGGTTTGTGGATACAAGCTAAGTAAACCAAGGGAGATGCAAGTGATTATTGTTTCACATAAAGGCCGCTATATGATTAAAATAGCTTTGCTGAAATAATTGTGTCAAAAACCAAAGACTGATTCAGGAATGTACATGGCAAACACTGGTAGATGTTTCAGGAATGCACATGGCAAGCACTGGTAGAGTGATTTAGGAATGTACGTGGCATTCAGGAATGTATGCAGTAAGCACTGACTGACTGATTCAGGAATGTACACAGCAAGCAATGGTAGACTGATTCAGGAATGTACATGGCAAGCACTGGTAGACTGATTCAGGAATGTATGCGGCAAACACTGATAAACCTTTATGAGGACTAAGGGGATAGTAGGTTCATACTTAAGACTCTTTTGTGCATTCAATAATCAACTGGCAGACTTGCCATATCATATCTAACTGCTTTCAAAATCTGTTTTCTGTATCAGAACTTGTTCTCTTTAGTCTTCTTTCTGAATGACTAAACTGCAGAGGTGAGTTGATATGACTGTTCTGGAACTGAGAAAGGTTACACAAAGTGTATGCTTTGTGATAACCTTTATGAATCCCCCCAGATTGTTTGTTACTTAAACTCATAATATGGAACCCTTGTAAGTAAACAAACATAAATAAATTGGAAAGAGTACAGAAGAAATATACCGACGGCATTCATAGATGTGAACATTTAAGTTATTATGAAAGATTAAAATATATGAACTTGTACAGTATCTCATATAGACATTTAAGATAAGATGTTATTCAGGTATATAGGACATTTACAGACAGCTGCCTCTGAGAATGTCCGGGGTTATCAAACAGTAGTAGAGAATCATTAAATGACCTGTGTAGAAGCTAGGTTTATACTCAAATAAGAGGTGTGCTAGTTGGTTCTCTGATAGAGTATCTGAGGCATGGAATAAACTGACAAATTACATTAAAGCAAGCACTAGTTTAGGAATTTTAAGAAAACTCTGGACACTTATTATGGGAATAACAGATTTTTTTTAAATTGGCAGGCTAGAACAGCATTATTGACCTGTCTAAAATATGTATATACATGTAAAGACTGATTAATTTATTCCGATGAGCATCTAAACTTTTCAATATGTACTTTATAACCAAAAAGGCAACCAGAAAAAATTGGACTGAATTTCCTTTTGTAGCTTTTTCTTTTCTTGCTCTTTGCTATAAATAAATGTTACTTCTTCAGGTAATAAGAACAGACTAGTATACTTTCACTGCAATCAGCAGGACATTAATGATAGATGAATACGAGTACCTTATCTAATCAGTGGACAAAATAGCAGAAATATGAGTGAAACTCTACATACTACTCCCAGAAAGTAGACATGGCATAAACCCATGTGCATCTACATTAAGGTCTAACCTATTCTGTTTTGAGAAAAGTAGTTATCAGTTTATCATCTTAAGTCTTAAGAAAAACAATAAAAAAAAATGTTCCTGTGTGGTAGGTGATTTGGTAAAATATATTTGCATTTCTGATCTTTCCTATTTGAGTCCTCAGATACTGAGTTCACAAATCAAATTCATGTCTCTTGGGGCACAATCAGGATTTCATCCCTCTGCAACACAGAGCTGGTTATCATTTCAGGACCTCGGACAGCGGTTTTGGTTTTGTTTGGGCTGAGAAAGCCTATCCAAATTAAAGCTTAGTTAAAGCCTGCCGTTACAGTATACTGCAGAAATTATCCTTTAGCAAAGGCCTCAGTAAGTAAAATGCTGTTCAGCACAAGCAGAGGTTGCTTAGCACATTGTAAAAAAAAGTGTTATATTGTTCAGCAGGGTACACATAGTCAACCTTTCCTATGAACAAAATGGTGTTAAAGCACAGTAAACACACAGGATTGAAAACAAAAATACAGCAGATTAAAATAGGTGAACATAAGATGACGTAAAATGGAAAAGCCAAAAATACAGTTAGCTTAACAAATATGCCATTCCCTGATTTGTCCATTCATCATTCTTGTCAAACATTCTCAGAGAAAACTATATTTATAAATTCTAAGAATGCATGTTAAAGTAAAGACAGTTGCAAATTAGACAGCCAGTGGAACTAATGACATTTACACAGTAAGAAAGCAGTACAGACTTTGAAATCAGCAAGTGTGAAGATGATAGAAAAGACATGCAGCTGTATGTGGTATGGAAGTAATTAACAAAGGAAAACTCGATGATGGATTGCAAAAGTCCAAAACATTATCAGAAGAAAAAAGAGTGCAAGAAGATTGTGGGGTTTAGAAAAGACAGTTCATGGAAGATAAGAATACTAGCTGGATAACAAACTGACTAAGAGAGAATTTGCAATTCTAAATAAAAAGAGATGACCAAGAGAGCATTTCCAGTTCTAAATAAAAAGGCATCAAATAACTCTTTCAGTTGTAGGAAAATGACATAGCATTTGGCTCAATAAGCTATATTAGGTCGCAAGGCAATGACAGAAGGCTAAACAAGATAGTTGGCAGATGTCATTCTTAAGGGATGCCAGCAGCAATCTACTCACCAGTTCAGATGACATCAAGGGCAAATGGAAGGAGTATTTTAAGAAGCTTCTGGGATAAGAATACCCTACAAAAGCTGCAATGCTGCACACATAGCCTGTTCTGAAAGAGAAAGGAAAATCCATCATAGAAGAAGTACAAAGTGAACTAATGAAGCTGAGGTCAGGGAAGGTGGGAGGGTCATATTAAAATATCAAGATGCTTGGGGTTTTAGGGGGAAATGGTTCTTGAGGATATTTATCACAGTACTGAGACAGAGGAATATCACAGATGACTAGAGAATAAGTATTTTAGTGACAGGCTACAACACTAAAATGAAAATTCACAATTGTAGGAATGATACATTTATATCGCTGGAGAGGTTGATTAATAAACAAATACACAGGTTTATAGAAATTGTATTGAAAAAATTGCTTGAAACCACCACGATATAATCCAAGTAGCATTTATTGTAGAAGATAAAACAGGAACAAGCGCTTTCACGCAAACAAATTGCGCTTCATCAGGTTACAATCTCACAGAGACTTCCATTATCTTTTATAGAGACCCATTACCACAATTAACCAATTAGTCAAACTAATTGTAATCAATAAACATAATCTAAGCTCATTGACAATAAAACATAAAATAATAATACATTCAGCTACCTAATATATTATTTGAAAAACAGCCCAGTGAAACTAATTAATATTTCAGTTAAAAAACATCATTTGGAGCTTTTTAATTCAATAGATACAACATTAAATGTTAAAGTGCAAGAAATTGCCTAAGTATCGGCATTACGCCTCAGTAAATCTGTTCAGGAAACAATGCCCATATTTGGGAAAAAGGAAGTAATCCAAAGTGCAGCTTTATTAAACAATCTTAATTCCTTTCTAAAACGCCATCTCCATGATACAATGTTACATTCACTTTTCATTAGAAATAAGGAATTCAAGACTTATCCTGCCGGCTATCATATAACAATCTATGATGGCCAAGGCATAGCAACAACCAAAAACATATTAACAGTAAACAACTAGAGCCAGTAGTATGAAAAATGTATATCCAATATAGATATCTGTTTCCAAAACAATTTATTCATTGACATTTACGTATAACCTTATTAATATACAGGGAGAGACCAATTCATCTCAGTATACTATCTAAAAACTTTCCGCAAGCAGCATATTATAATAAAGCAAACTTGCAGTCAAGGATATTTAATGTTTATGCCGTAGTAGATCACGTGTCCAAAAACAAGGAAACATTACATTATTTACATCAATATCCATATCAAATGGATGACATAGCATTTGGCTCAATAAGCTATATTAGGTCGCAAGGCAATGACAGAAGGCTAAACAAGATAGTTGGCAGATGTCATTCTTAAGGGATGCCAGCAGCAATCTACTCACCAGTTCAGATGACATCAAGGGCAAATGGAAGGAGTATTTTAAGAAGCTTCTGGGATAAGAATACCCTACAAAAGCTGCAATGCTGCACACATAGCCTGTTCTGAAAGAGAAAGGAAAATCCATCATAGAAGAAGTACAAAGTGAACTAATGAAGCTGAGGTCAGGGAAGGTGGGAGGGTCATATTAAAATATCAAGATGCTTGGGGTTTTAGGGGGAAATGGTTCTTGAGGATATTTATCACAGTACTGAGACAGAGGAATATCACAGATGACTAGAGAATAAGTATTTTAGTGACAGGCTACAACACTAAAATGAAAATTCACAATTGTAGGAATGATACATTTATATCGCTGGAGAGGTTGATTAATAAACAAATACACAGGTTTATAGAAATTAAGACAGGAGATGAACAGTTTGGATTCAGATCAGGATACAGTATAAGTGTCTTCATGTTTGCATTAAGATATATAGTAGAGAAGCAACTGGTGAAGAGACTTGGAGAATGCATATAACAAGGCCCCAAAAACTGATTTGGGCAATCCTATGATAGTATCAGTGCAGACTGTGTTTAGGGATACAGTGACCAAAGTGGTACAGTATTAGGACTTACAGCGAGGTTCCCAGTGGAAGTGGGTGTGCATCATGGCTTAGCCCTGAGCCCATTTGTGTTCATACTTGTGATAGACTCCATCAGGAACCAGTCAGAAGGGACAGATCAACAAATCTGTACCTAGATGATGTGGCACTACAGGCAGATTCTGAACAAGAACTCCAGAAGATGACAGGGGAATGGAATGCAAAATGGATAAAACTGAGTACAGATGAGATATTAGTCTTGGCAGCAAAGCTAGCAATAAGAAGAAACTTAAAACTGAGATAGAAAGGAAAACAGTGAAACAAGTTTACTGTTTGAAATATCAGAGAGAGGTGATTGGGGATTGGAATTCTGAAAGATTATGTCCTAGGGTGGATCAAAGAAGCTGCAGACAACTGGCACAGTGTGTCAGGGGTAGTGTGTGCTAGAGGAATGAAAGAAGCTGAAAGGTAAGGTGTACAAAACAGTGATGAAAACATTGCAAACTTTCAGCTGAAATGTCAAGAGCAGAGTCAAATGCACTTTATAGCTGGTGGGTGAGAGACAGTAAAGTCTCTTTTCTCTAACTTGTGTTTTCTTATTTTCATGGCAATCACAGAAATCTGTATTGGTGTTCTTATTGTGTGACATTCAGAGAAAAAATGGATTGAGAGATTGGTGTAGGTAAATATTTTATTCAATTGCTGATGTTTTTGCAGATGTAATTAAAAATGCACTACTTCATGAAACATAACACATAACAGTATTGAGGTAATCCTCATAAACTGAGATGTTGTGCTATACTGGAGTTTGCTGTTCATGTCTGCATGAATCAAGCACCATCAGAGTCAGAATATCACTGTTTCCTATGGCTGTCTATTGTAATCATATACCTGCCTATGCAAAGCAAAAATAGTTTGGAGATATGATAAGGTCAAGTTTATAAAATTACTTACTGTGTAATACATTTCTAAAAATACATGTATATATGTCTGAAATATATAATATGCATTACAGTACACAAGGAACAAAATATTTCAACAAATATGTGAAGACAGACTGAAAGAAAGCAGTTCTCATCATAGTTACAATGCCTCTTACTCGACTGCAATGAGAGCCATCCTGAAGAATATTAAATTTGTTTACTGCACAGAGTGAGAAATTTTACTGTTCCTCCTGGTGACGGGAGGCCTGATTTAATATCTCAGTAGTGACAATTACTACTTTTCCTTTGGTGTATGGAGTCAACGTATAAACATGTTGGACTTCTGTGACTGAAAATGTAATTATCTGCACAACAGCAGGCTCTGTATTTGGACAAGAATAATTTGCAGCAGCATGCCTCAGCTTTCTGTTACCGTGGCGACACAGCTTGTGGCATAGATAAAAAGGGTATTGTAGGCAACCTGACTTGAAGTTTGAGCTAAGTCTTATGTTCATCTTTTCCCCCATCTGTACATGCCCTAGCTGAGCAACCACAGCTGGCAGTAGCACTGAGCTCAATGTCTGCCTCCTGCATTCCTTACAACAAGTCATCTTGCCTGTCAGTTTCTAAGGAACTGCAGTCCCTAAGGCTCCTGCATGGCAATAAGCGGCCATTTTCATGACTTATGCCACCTGATCCTTCCTTAATGAGTTAGACTAGATATGTTGTAATGATATAAAGCTAATTTTAAGCATTTGGATTGAAGTAGTCCTTACATTTTCATATGTAGGAAGGAGTTGCTAAAGCAAATCTAAATATTTGTATTACAGTTTTGCTGTTACAGAAAATACATTTCTTTGCCTTAAAGCATTTGCTCCAAATCTTATCCTTATTAAAAAAAAACTGAAATTTTAGTTATTGTGATTAGACATGCTTAATTTACCTCTCTGTGCTGAGCATTTCTCACATAGTTATGCATACTCCTACAACCACATGTCTGGTGACCATAGGGAGGATTTATCACCAACTTCCATGTCAAGAATAAAGTTTTACACTTAACTGTCTGTAACTCTTTAAAATGCTGATAACTGTCTAAATCTCTAAGGTACTGATATATGTTTTCACCACTGTTGGCAGTAATGTGGGCCAATTCATGTCAGTGTAGAGGTTCTATTAATATGGTGCACTGAAAAAGCAATTCAACATAATATATTTAAAGCTTTTTTTTAGAATATACAATTGATGATGGAAACAGAATACTCATGTTATATTACTGGTCTTGAGATGCATTACAAAAATCATCGATTAAAAAAATGGGCAATAATTTAAAAGTTTAATAAGTGAGCATTACTGGCAAAGAGGGGTAAGAACCTAACGTTTCTTCCAGATGATATAGAATTCATTGGTGAACATGTCACTACAGAAGTTGGAATATGAACATTATAACTGCATAAACTGCTTGCTTTCTATATTTGGAAGAGGGGCCACAGGAAAGACTGTAACTTTCATGCATGCCCCTGTAAACCAGTCACTAAAGACTGCATATTTAATAACACATGTATCTTACATAGCAAGCAATTGTGGATGTTGCAGCCATGCCATTCAGACAAAGGTGTACAAGGATAAATGCCCTGTTCCCCATAATAGAACACACCACCACTCTCAGCACCTGGCTCGAACCTGAAATGGGAATGTATGACGCAATGGGCTGCAATGTGAAGGACAAATAAGTGGGTTAGCCAGTAGGCAGTGAGGGAGCCATCATGGTCTCATGGGGGTAGGGACAAAAAATAAACATAAAATAAATAATTTATAATTTTAAATGCCTCATTGTTTTCACTTCGAAGCATTAGATATTCATAGCAGTGAACAATTATTTAAAATTTAGTTGCTATAATAACTTATCTGGGTTTCCATAAGAAAGGTCAACAGAACTAATCTCTGTGCTTTACATTTTAAGTGGTGATCAGTCATTAAATATGTTTATTAAATATGTTAAGTAAGTCATTAACAAAAAATAATGTCCATATGTAATAGCTAGGACTTTAGTTAATAGTTTGCAGTAATGACAAACCTATTATAGTTGACAGCTGTAAGACAATTCACATACCAGAACAATATGACAGAAATATAGTTAGAAAAAAAACCATCATTGATTGAGATTTTAATGTAATTCATCACACAGATATTGCTTTGATCAAATAACACTTTTTGAGGAAGTCCACTCATGTTAGAGACTAATTTAAGATTAAAAAACAATTATCATAAGAAAGACAACTCACTGAAGAACTTTGGTTACAAATACATGTGTTTAAGTTTTCAAATTATAGAGCCAGATGCCTATGAAGTACATTCTATTGTAAATGTGACAGCTCTAACAGACAAACCACCATTAATCTGATTCTTGAGTATGCTACAGTACCTGTGCTTATTCGGATTCACTTTATAACACTGAAAGCCCATAACACTGAAATTCAAAACACTGAGACCAAAATCTTGAAAATTCAAAACACTGAAAATTCAAAACATTGAATCCCATAACACAGAAAATACATAGGAAATCAGCATGTACTATATTCCAGCACAACTACATGCAGAAACAAATAAAAAACAAACCATATTACACTTCTTCAACTATAAGCGGGGGGTGCAAGCCCCCCTGCACCCCCCTGCTACTTAAATATATCAACTCCAAGATCGCACTGCACTACACTAAGATGTGTTATGTTGTAGTATAGCAAGTGAATAGGGAACCTGAGTGAGGTTACCTATGAAAGTCCTGTAAGTATCAGAAATAGATATATAGTAATGTGTAATGTTTTAACAGTGAAGTAGCATTTCAAAGAGAAAGTTGAGGATAGTTTTTTTACAATTTAAATAGGCTGTCATGAAGCATGGACCGGTATGTTTCTGTTTTGTTCTGTGTAGTGCAATCTCAGAGTTGATATATTTAAGTAGCAGGGGGTGTTGGGGGAGCAGCCCCCCCACATGATGGGTACAGGGGGACTTTCCCCTCTGCTTATAGTTGAACAAGTATAATATGATTTATTTTTTATTTGTTTCTGCATGTAGTTGTGCTGACATATATTAAATGTTGGTTTGCTATGTATTTTCAATGTTATGGGATTCAATGTTTTTGAGTTTTCTGTGTTTTGAATTTTCAAGATTTTGGTCAATGTTTTGTATTTCAATGTTATGGGCTTTCAGAGTAGATTTGCACAGACTGGAAAAGAAATGCTGAACATAGTCTTTGTCAGAAATTACATGATTATGTTTATGGAAAACATATTAAAATTAATGCAGTCCATAAACCTTCACAGATCATTCGGACACAAAAGGTTTGAGGAGTTGTAATCCAAATTTTGGTGAAAACTGAAATACAATAACTGAAGATAATTATAAAAGATCTCAAAATGCATCTCTTATGATGATCTGTAATATCAGATTGGTCAGTTAATCTATTTAATGATTAAAATTCAAAGATAAAAAAGCTATTTTGTCACAACTGAGAAAGCAGATGCTTAAGAAAATCCACTAGTCTAATATGTGAATATTGAAATATTAATACAGAGCTATAGATGAATGTATTAACCAAGAAATGAAAACACACACAGAAAAAATGGTGCAAAACTGTTTGACATATGGTGATACAGTTCCAGAACTGTTAAAGAAATGGCAGTCTCTGAACATGGATTTAAGCTTCAACTATATGAGGTTGCTTATAGATTTTTTTCTGCTCCGTGAGAATCAGTTGGCCAGTAAAATTGAGACTATACAAAGAGCACTATGCGATAAATTTGTTGGAACTCAATACATGGCAGAGCTGGACAATATTTTTATTAATTTAGCTACCTATGATGATTGCCAGCAGGCACAAAAAAAAGAGAAAACCTGAATGTGATTTCAATGACTTTGCTAATTGTCATATATTTATATGGCTCGTAGGGAACAGACTATTGCAAAAGGTGCATTTTCCTTCAATACTAATGTTTTATCTAATGCTGAGCAGTCATCATTGCCTTTAACTGTAGAAGTTATTGATTCAACACCTGTCAATACAACTCACTAGATGTCAGCTGATAAACCACTAGGTAATGGAGTTAGACCGAAAACTACGTTGAATAATACCAATGTTGAAAAGGCTTATCCAGTTTTGCCGGTCCCTTTCAGGGTGAACCAATCACAGAAAAGGGGGCGGTATCGCAGTCAGAACTGGAAGAGACGGGAAGATGTTCATGGAGGAAGGAGACATTCTCGAAGGGCCATTGAACAAGTATCTGCATCGTTAATTGTGAACCTTCCCAGCAGGGTTTTCACTAATGGGCAAGAGAAGCTCCTTAATAAAATGTTGAGCTTCGTACCAGCTAGACCTTCTCGTCTTTGTGATGTTATTGTTGATTTAAGAATTTATGCACGCAAGATAGTGCTTGAACTTATGTTTCCCAAGGATGATTCTACTGTGAATACATTTTTGAAATGTCGAGGTACCTTCAATCCACAGCTACATCCTACTATTGAAGTATTTTTAAAGGTTTGTGAAACAAAACTTTTTAATGAACTTAATAGTGACATTAATGAGAAATGTTTCTATAATATGAGTCAAGATGAAGAGTTGGCCTTAAACTAACTATGTGGTGATTATAATTTATCTACTAGACCTACTGATAAAGGTGGTGCAATAGTTCTTTTAGACTCTTCTAAATATACTGCAAGTATGAATGAGATTTTAAGTGATTCCACGACATATGAAATCATTTCATTAGTTGACATGAATCGTACTATTAGGAATGTGCATAGTTATTTATATGAGTTCTTAATGACAAATAGGATAACAAAGGAGATGTATGATTTTATGCTAGTTGACAAGCCATGTATCCCTGTGATACATGGCTTGCTGAAAATACACAAAAATCTTGTAGACCCACCCATGCGTCCTATTGTTTCTGGACATGGTGGGTCACAGAGTTATATCTATTTACATTCAGACTCGACTGAAAGAATATTTAATTTGAGCGCCTGCTGTTATCAAGGATACTAGTCACTTTCTATGCCACTTTGGTGAATTTACTACTATGCATGGTAAGCTGGATTCCGATATATTACTTGCCACTTTAGATATATGTATTTTGTTTACAGTTATACCCAACGATTATGGTATTGAATCTGTGAAAGAATTCATGAGAATGAATGATATGGTACTGCCCTCACACATAGAACTGTTGGGTATGTTATTAGAGTTAGTACTTGAGAATAACATCTTTACATTTGAACGTGTTTTTTACAAGCAGAAACTTGGTGTGACAATGGGGACGCCATGCCCAAATAGTTACGCAAATATAGTACTAGTGAATTGGGAAAGAAATGTTGTCTATGGTGATCACATTTTTAGTCCACATCTTTTATTATATAAAAGATTTGTGGACGGTGTTTTTATTTTATGGAGAGGAACTGAAGACTTATTGAAGTGTTTTGTCACCTATATGGAGCAACATAGCAGTTGTTTTAAGTTTTCACTTAAATGATCTGATTTTTGCACAGAATTTCTTGATGTGAAATTATCTTTACATGAAGGCCTTATAGATAGTTCACTTTTTAGAAAAGAGTGTAGAAGGAATGCTCCATTACATCGTACCAGCATGCATCCCACACATGTTTTTAAAAAAGTTACTAAAGGTCAATATTTACGTATCTAGATTACACAGGGATGTTAGAGAATATGTTCAAGCTAATGATATGTTATATAAGGACTTTTTGAAGAGAGGTTATAGGGATGCTGACGTAGTGAATGCTAGGAATTAAGCTATAGGTCTTCGTTCAACTATGGGTAGACCTTTCTTCAGACAAACTACTTATAGAGGATTGAGTTCTAATATTAGATCTGAATCTGTGTCCGTATGCGCTATCCCGGTGGTTGGGGCAGGCATTCGGGGGTCCATCGTGTGTCTTCTTCATTGGTGGTAGTGGCGGATTGCTGTTCATGCTCCCTGGTGGTTTTGTGGGTATTGGTCCATCTTCTTCTGTCCTTCTGGCTTCAGGATGGTGTCACGGTCAATCGGGTGTCCCTCTGTCCTGGATTTCGGTGGTGGTGGTGAAATGTCTTCACTGTACTCCCTGGTGGTGTAGTGGGTTGCTTCTGCCATTCTTTCAGCCATTAGGTCTGAGCACCGGTTTGCACATGTGCACTGCATTTCTTAGCCATTATCGCTATGGAGGATCATGCTGGGAGGGAAGGTAAGTGTTTTTAGGCTTGTTTGTGTGAATGGTGATGGGATTGGGTGGTTGGTAGATAGGGATATAGTTAGAGGGACTTAATTAATTTTTTTTCTCTCCTCCATAGAAACACATGGGGAGGGATATTGATAGGGGATATGCTAGGGTTAGGAAGGGGTACTAATGGTAGGTGGTGTAGCTGACAGGGGGGCGAAAGGTGACGGTGGGCAGGCAGGGGTAAGTTAAGGTGCTGGGGCAAGGCAATACTAGGGGTTTGGGGGGGAGTAGGGCAGTCAGGCTTATAGAATAGTTTTAATATTTTGTTTCTCTTTTACAGATGGCCAAATTAACAGAGATAAGGCAGAGGTGGCAAGCAGTTGTGGCCCAAGCAGAGGATCTGTTCCAGGAGGTGGCAACATCGGACATGGTACAGGAACCTAAACAGACCCCAGGTTGGAAGAGGCGATGCATGGTGGTGAAAACCCCAGCCGGGGGGAAAATGCAACAGGCATCGCAGCAGGTGATAGCAGGGGAGACACCAGTTCCCAGCACATTGCAAGATGAAGGTGCAGGTAATGGTTTTATTATGGCGGCATTGTTGGGAGAGCTAGGGGTTGAGGATTGTGGGGTGGGGAGGGATGACAACTTGTCAGTTGGGGATCTCAGGGGCGATGTGCAAGGGATACAGGAGGCACAGAGGCAGCTAGCACAGGGTGCCAGGTACCTGGTTAGAGATGCGACGGAGGGGGGCAGTGGGTTCCAGGGACAGTTTAGGCTTGGGCTTGAGGTAGGCTCTGATTTTGGCCTGGGGACTGGTTGGCTACCCAATCTTTGGGGCAAGGGACAGGGGCAGTTTTTCTGAATACGTACATTCTGAGTCCGGTTAAGGAAAAATTTTGGAAAGAGGAGTATGTGGATTTGTTTGAGTTGATCGATGCAGAAGGGGTCCAACAGCTAGGGGAAGCAGAGTCTTCTAACAGTAAGGACTTGTTAGTGGCCTTAGCAGCATTGGGAAGGCAGAGGTTAGGTAAGCTTCACCCTAGGACATGGGATAATTGGGTGGTTGTCTTTATTTATTTTATGGCAGTGCAGCTGGAGAAGGACAGGTCCTTGGCTCTGCCACTGCTAGGCTATTTCCTTACCATTTCTGAGGCGCAACGGTTAAGGCTGGGCAATGCGTGGCTCTGGTATGATCGGCGTTTCTGGCAAAAAGAAGGCTGTGGACCAGTCACTTCGCTGGGAGGTGCATCATCCAGATCTATGGTTGGCTACGATGATGGATAGTTACAGGGGCTTTATCGGAAGGTTGAGTGGGCCGGAAACAGAGGGCGTGTGTTGGTCATTTAATAGTGACTCCTGTTCATGGGTGGGGTGCAAGTTTGCCCATGTTTGTTTGAGATGTAGAGGGGGTCATTCGGCCACTGGCTGTGGTTGGCAGGATTTGTCCTGGAACTCTAATGTTATGGGTCGTGAGGGTGGATTTGGTGGGCAAGGCTTTCAGCCAGCCCAGGGGAGGGGTAAATTTTGTGGGTCCCAGGATTTAGACTCGGGTTCTTTAGAGGCAATAGAGGGAGGGGCGCCATTACCTATTAAGGTGGAGGTTCTCCGGAGTATGCTTCATCGGTTTCCTGGCTTGGCCATCAAAGAAGAGATAATACAGGGTTTTCAAGGGGGGGGGTTCCTATTAAGTCCACCGTGGGAAGGAGTGGGGGGAGTTTGCAAGAATTCACAATCTGTTCAAGATAAAGAGGACATCTTGGAGGCTTTACTGGAGAAAGAGTACGGCAAGGCGGTTATTGGGTCCTTTTGACAGTCTGCCTTTTAGTGCTTACAGGGTGCCACCTTTGGGGTTGGTGCCAAAGAAGCGAGAAGGGGAATTCAGAGTGATACATCACTTGTCTTATCCGGAAGGGAATTCAGTAAATGATTTTATTGCAGAAGAGGAAGTTAGGGTGCATTATGCTTCCTTAGATGATGCAGTGAAAGTGATTTGGGAATTTAGGGAGCCATGGTTGGTTAAGGTCGAGATTGAGTCAGCTTTTCGATTGTTGCCTATTAGGAGTGAGGATTGGCCACTATTGGGGATGCGGGTAGGAGATAAGTGCTACTTTGATAAAGCTATTCCTATGAGTTGTTCAGTGGCATGTGCAACTTTTGAGAAGTTCAGTACAGTATTGCATTGGATTTGGCAGCAGAAAGTGGGGACTCAAAAGGCAGTGCATTATTTAGATGATTTTTTGTTGGTGGGCGAAGGAAGGGTAGGAGCACAGAAGGGTTTGCAGGAGTTTACAATTATGTGTGTGGAGTTAGGGGTACCATTGGCTCATGGGTTTTAAGATGGAGGGTTCAGCAAGGGCATTAGAATTCCTGGGATTAACAGTTGATGTGGAGCGGGGACTATTTTGTTTACTAGAGAATAAAATAGAGAGGCTTAGGTCGGTGATACATTCGGTGTTGGGTAAGGATAAGATTTGGATTCGTTCAGTTATGGAGTTACTTGGGCTTTTGAATTTTGCCTGTCGAGTGGTACACCCAGGGTGAGCTTTTTGCAGGTCACTGGCATATTTGCTGAAAGGGGGTAAGAGCAAACACTATTGGGTTAGGGTAACCCAACTGCTGCGGGAGGACTTGGGGTTGTGGAATGGGTTTTTGCAACAATTTAATGGGATATCTTTTTGGCAGTCAGACTGGGTGGGGCAGGAGGAACTTCAGTTGTTTACAGACACAGCTGGGGGTGCTGGCATGGGGGCCTATTTTAGGTGTTGGTGGTTTGCAGCTGAATGGCCTTGGGATTGGGATGAGGTATGGAAGCGGGATGTGGCCTTTCTGGAATTGATGCCTATATGGGCAGCTTCAATGGTGTGGAAGGAGCAATTGAGGGGCAAATGTGTAGTTTTTCACTCTGACAATATGGCTGTTGTGAGAGTATTGCAAAAGAAGACAGCTAAGTCGGAGTTGTTATTGTTGGTATTATGTAAATTGGTTTTGCAGAGCCTTCTAATAAATTTTTCTTTTACAGGAGTGCATGTGCCTGGTGTAAGGAATGAGATTGCTGATAGCTTGTCCCAATTTCAGTTTTGCAGGTTTCGAGGGTTGGTTCCATGGGCGGAGGAGGTGTCAGAAATCCTGCCAGAGGAGCTGTGGAATCTTGGGTCGATGTAGCCAGGTGGTTGGTATGGCATTCCTGGGCCCCCTTCTTCAAGGAAGGTGTATGGTAGGGCTCTTTCTGATTTTAATCAGTTTAGTTTGCAGCTGCCAGAGGAGGAAGGGGTAATGTCGAAGGAATTACTGTTGCGATATGTAGCTCGTGCTTGGGGGTTAGACAGGGCTTTGCAGACGGTTAAGGTGGATTTGGCTGCGATTAGCATTTTCGCTAAGGTAGTGGAGGTTGCAGGATTTCACTAAGTCTTGGACATTAGGGCGTATGTTGAGGGGTTGGGAGAGAATGGTGGTGGAATGTAAGGATATTCAATGGCCACTTACGAGGGTTATATTGAAAGTTTTGTTGAAAGGGTTAGGTTTGTTGAAAAAGGGGTTTATGGATTATTTTATGTGGGGTACATTATGTACATGGTTATATTTTGGTGCTTTTCATATTTTGGAGTTGTTAGGCTTGTTATGTTAGAAGGATGTCATTATAGGGGAGGGTGAGGTTACTATTGCATTAAGGAGGAGTAAGACAGATCAGTTGGGTAGGGGATGTGTGGTGGTGCTTAAATCGGACAGGAATCATTGAATTTGTCCAGTAATGTGGGCAAAAGAATTTATGAGGAGATGAAAGAGGAGTGTGGATCAGTTAATTTTTTGTTCAGTGGATGGGAAGGTGGTGTCGAGTAGTAGATTCATACTTTTGGTGAGGAAGGTTTTACGTTGTATGGGATTTCTGGTGGAGAGGTTTGCAGCTCACTCGTTCAGGATAGGTAGGGCTTCAGATTTAGCTAGAGCGGGTAGTTCTATTGAATTGATTAAAAGAGTGGGGAGTTGGTCTTCAAATGCATTTTTGTCTTATATTAGATAAGTTGTGGTCTGATTATTAATTTTTCTTCTTTTCTTTTAGGGAAGCACATTATCATCTTGGGGCATTCGTTCATCCACTGGGCAGAGAAGCGTGCTTTAGTTAGGGATGATGGGGTAAATTTGGTTTTAGCACATTTAGGGTGGTCAGTGTCCTGGCATGGTGTCAGGGGGCTTAGGTGGGATGGGCTGTTACATGAATTTGAGAGGGCTAAACTGAAGATGGGTTGTCCGTGTATACTAGTCATTCATTCGTTTAGGGGACAATGACTTGGGCATCATTTCTAAAAAAAACAATTGGTGGACATTATGCTGTGAGATTTGATGAGATTACAGGCATTGTACCCATGTATGGAAATTGTGTGGTCAGAGTTGGTTCCGCATTTGTGTTGGAGGGCTGCATATAGTTATAAGGCAATTGAAAGGGTTAGAAGGTGTGTTAATCAAAGGTTGGCTAGGCAATTAAGGATTTTGGGGATGCATACTATTGACCATAGAGATTTTGGTGATGGAGAGGAGTCTTGGTATCAAATGGATGGAGTACACCTTAATGATGTGGGTCTGGATCTTTTTAATTTGCATCTGAAACTCTTTTTAGAGGATATGATTGTGGCTAGGGTTTAGGAGGAGGAACAGCCTGGGTTCAGGCTGATGGTGGAGAATAGGGAATAGGGACAGGATTGTCCTCTTCTGTTCCTCCTCTAAAGAAGGTGGTTATTGGTTTATGGTTTGGTATGGTGGTGAGGTGAGTAGGTACGCTGCCTCTTTATGTGGGTGAGTAGGTAAGCTGCCCCGGTGGAGAAGGTATGAGGGTGAGTTGGTACGCTGCCTTGAGGTAAAGTTCATCCAGGGTGAATGGTGACACTGCCCGGAGATCATCGTTGCTGAGGAAGATAATTAATGTTGGTTTTTGTGTATATAATTCATTGTATAATACAGTTTAATAAAAGGTCGTCAAATGTCTTTGTGTGTGTGGTGTGGTTATTTAAAGGGGGGACGGGACAAATGCAGTTTGGGACAAACTAAGTAGTCCTGGTCCCTCGAGTAAAGGGGTGTGGGGAGGGTATAGTGGAAGAAAGGAAGGTAAGGATTGTAGTTGGTTAGGATAGTGGGTTTGTGGTGGTGAAAGGGTTAAGGAGAGAGGGAGATGTAAAAGGAAGTGAGGTAGGAGTAGGTGAGACTTCTGACAGTGCTAAGGGTTTGGGATTAAAGGAAGTAGGCACATTTGGCGTGAGTTGGTGGCCCTCCCGCCCTACTGTTTTATATATGGATGGAAGATGTGGGCAATATGAGGTGGAGAAGAGGGACAAGATTGTCCTCTTCTGTTCGTCCTCTAAAGAAGGTGGTTATTTGTTTATGGTTTGGTATGGTGGTGAGGTGAGTAGGTACACTGCATCTTTATGGGGTTGAGTAGGTACGCTGCCCCGGTGGAGAAGGTATCAGGGTGAGTTGGTACGCTGTCTTGAGGTAAAGTTCATCCAAGGTGAGTGGTGACGCTGCCCGGAGATCATCGTTGCTGAGGAAGATAATTAATGTTGGTTTTTGTGTATATAGTTCATTGTATAATACAGTTTAATAAAAGGTCATCAAATGTCTTTATGTGTGTAGTGTGGTTATTTAAAGGGGGGACAGGACAAATAACCTTTTAAAGAGACTGACTTCCACACTTTTACGTGTTAACAGTCTGGCTGTTCTCGCAAAATTGTACTGCTGCCTGCACATGTTCACTATTTATATGCACGTGCTAGATCTGGAAATGCTTCTTAAAGGTACATACACACAGTCTGATCTAAGCTACACACACATTATACAAAACATGTTTATCTTTTTATATCCTTCCTTACACTGAACAACCACAAAAGCTTGTGGCATAATAATACTATAAATCCCCCAGAAAACAATTTGACCTTAAATAAATCCTCAGCTGGATATCTAATACTATATCAAATGAGGAAAATAATGCTTGGGTATGTCTCAAGCAATGAGGAAACTTTTAGCTCAGACTTTTCTTTCACAAGCATGTTGTTTCACACAAGACATAACTACTCCTTCTAGATACAATAAAACTAAGGTTAATGGCACAATACCTGCCTGGATAATGGTATCTGGACCCAACAAATATATCTTCTTTGTGTACTCTTCCTGATGCCCTCAGTGACCACCTTCTGGCATACACTAATCAACTTATCACCCACCAACCTAAACAATAGTCTTACAAAGTAATTTGTAACACACATGTGCATCCACTTAAAAATGCTGTAACTGGTCTATCCTTAAATCCCCAACTATAGGTGATGCTGTCCTGAAAATTAATAATACAGTACTCCTAGGTATTCTCAAGTGCCATGCATCAGTACGAAAGAAAAGGATAAATTCGAACCATGCTTTTGTCGAAGCAAAAGTACTCAGCTTCTCATTCAAAAGAGAGACAAAGCCTGAAAAACAGGATTAAACCATAATTCATAGCAAAGTCTGGAGCACTTCAAAGAGCTACAAGATCTCACCTAAAACAGGTTAATGTCCATAATAAAAAATATTATAGCCATCTTCAAAAATAAAACATGAAAACAAACCCCCCAAAATACTGCTCTTCTGTATGGGAAATATTATACCCTGCACTAAAAGACAGTCAAACTCTTCTCTCTACTCTTCTGTAATAGAAATAGCGTTAAACTATGCTTTATTGACTGTATAGCAAACCTTTTTAAAGTGACTCAGTCCATAACCCAAATAGACATTGTCCTCATTCTACTAACTCATCTACTTTCACCTTGCAGCCTATCTCAACTTCATCTATTAAAAAACATACAAGAACTAAAACCCAGCTTACCATCAGCTGACAACCACCCATCAGAATACTTCAAAATTAGAGCTGATGCTATAGCCTATCTCATCTATATTCTTATAAACAATTCAATACAATAATCCTAACTTCCATCCCTTTGGAAAAAGTCAAACTATTCCACTCCACAAAGGTGGTAACTCAACTGAAATATCAAAGTTTATACATATAGCTATATTGTTCCCACTCTCTAAAATTCTGGGGAAAAATGTATTCATAAGCAACTATTCCACTTCCTCTTCAATTAACAACTCCTCAGTCCCACACAACATAGATTTTGTCCTGGCTGCAGCACAACATCTGTGTTACTAACCTTCACAAACAGAATTAACCAACCCAGGGACAGTGGTGAACCTGGTTACTTCTTATTCTTTGACTTGCCTAAATCCTTTGACACTGTCTCACATATCAGCCTTCCACACAAAATGTCTTCTCTAGGCCTATCCCAGACTACTCTACAATGTTTTAGTAGCTACTTATCCAACAGACATACTGCGGGGGTACCTTAAGGACGTATTTTTGGTCCTTGCCTCTTTAATGTTTTCATTAACAAGTTTTATATATATATATATATATATATATATATATATATATATATATATATATATATATATATATATAGGTGCCGGAACCATAGAGCGATGGGGGAGGGGTGAAACCCCACTTTTGCACATAGGTGTCAAAACCATACATAGGGCGAAGGGGATGGAGCGCCAGCCTACTTTTACAGCTGCAAGACCTGTAGGACTCATGCACATGTCGCATGCTAACATGATTTAATTTAAACACAAAAGTGTGGAACATTTCACAATCATAGCTGCTGCTAGCACACTGCCAATCACCCATGGTAAGGAGAACTGCTCCGTTTCTACTGATAAGTGCTCTCTTTCTGTTTATGAAACTCTTAAGTGCTCAGATTCTGTAGCTAGGTGCCCCATTTCTGTAGCTAAGTGCTCTATTTCTGTAACAGATAAATGGTGTGTGTGTGTGTGTGTGTGTGTGTGTGTGTGTTTCTGACTAAGAAACTGTTCTAGTTAATGCTTTCAAAGAAAGCGTTATAAGCTAAGCTACTTCAGTTAATCATAAAACACATGCTAGAGAGATTCTGTCAGTACTGGGACTGATATGGGAATGGCATGTTACAACAAAGAAAAGGAAAATTGCCATTAGATATAGTGAAAGGTGGAGGTCTGCCTCCTTGTGAGAGGAGATGGTTACAGAAGCTTCTTCTAAACTGGAATTTTCACTTAGATATTAGAATATATAGATTTTGGAGACTCCCGGTTTAACTGCTGTGCCCAGACCCTTATTAAAATGTGAATAGTAGCACTATTTTACACTTTTCTACAAAACCATTTATTTTAGAAGGGTGACAATTACAAATAAAACTTTGCATCAAAATCAAGGACGCCGCCTCTTTAATAATAGGGACTAATAAGTGCTGCAGAGCATTGATAAACAAGGAAAATAATATGTCTGGTTAGGCTGCAGTGTGCAGTTTCAGTTTCAAGGACTGGCTTGAACAATGCACAAAAAGATTAGGAGTTATAGGTTTTCAGCACTTCCTTCAAGTGGATAATGGCATACCATTAAAAAAAAATCCAAATAACGATTTTAAAAAGATTTGCATCCGTGCACATCCAGTGTAGCATTTAGATACCTGAAATGGTGCTCACCTCCCTGCCCCTTTGGCTGTCCCTGCATGACCCCACCTCTCATGCCATCCAGAATGAAGAACTGTTAAATCGTTTGTATAAATGGGAGAATCCAAGTTATACACTTTTATAAAACTTGCTACTAAGCAGTAAAAAACATTTTTTAATCCTTTCAAACATGGCAGAGCAAAATTCCACTCCCAACTTTGTTAGACCAGTGCTGGTCACCATCGACAGGTTGCAACGTCAGTCCAACTTTGCAGCAAACTGGAACTGGGTGAAGGTGTTCCAGGCTAAGCGTGATGATCTGCTAATAGCAACATACCCCAAAGCAGGTAAGCATCATGGACGTAAGCGAGCAAGTTACTGCTATTTGTCTAGAAGCAGTAAGAAAAAATGCTTTATAATGCCCTTTTATCAAAGTCTGCTTTATATTAGCCAACAGACTTTAATTCATAAGTGCTTTAAATAATTTGCAGCATACAATTACTATGTTAAATAAGCAATTTGCACTATTGTTTCTATTATTGCTGTTTAAAATTATATGCAATTCTGCTTACTTTAAGATCGGCAAGATAATAAATGGAGCAGCATGCAGTCTGAGCAATTCTCAAAATAATATATTTACTATAAATTAAACCAAAGCTTACATATTCCTTTTTTTTTGGGGGGGTGCATTTTACATAACCACATGGTGGTCGCTGCAACTTTGAATAATTTTTTGGGTGGGGCAGTCCGAGGCAGACACAGCAACATTCCTACAATTGTTTAACTTATTGCAAGGAATGTTCCTCGTTATAATAATGTCTGGAGGAGGGGTGAGGTTTGTGGGAAGGCAGAGCTTTAGTAATTTATGTAATGTAGGTGACAGAATAATTTTTAAAAAGTAAAATAACATAACATAACATGCAATGCGTGAATATGATGAATGTTAATATGTTTTGTATTAATATATATGCGTTTGTCTTAAATAACAATCTAATAAAGGTAATGGTTGAAAATACTAAGTGGACATAAGTGCCCCTCTTGCCCTCCACCCCCCCAGTCTTCAACAGCTTCCGGCACACACACACACACACACATATATATATATATATATATATATATATATATATATATATATATATGGGTCTACTTCACTTGCCCTATATATATATGGGTCTACTTCACTTGCCCTATATATATATGGGTCTACTTCACTTGCCCTAAAACTCATTTGACTGACACCCAATTAACCTAAATTTCATTTGACTGACACCCATTTCACCAACAGCTTACAATGCTGAATTTCAACATACTAAATCTTAAACCATAGACAAGCACACAAAGCACCAACAACTAACACTTTCCAGAACTTAAAAACTACCTACTAACCCTCTTAACAAAAACAGGAGAATGTACAACCAAACTAGGTGGGGGCCTACTCCCCCCACATCCAGCAATGTGTGGAGCTGTGCCCCCCACAAATCTAAGTTTGTAGGAACAATATTTAAAAACTGTCCTTAGTTTTGGGCTTCTGTCCCACTTTTATTTATGGCTTTGTCCAGATTTCTTGTTCTAAGGAGTTGAGAGATATGTGAATTAACCATAACTGTTAGCTTATTGTCCTTGCCCATTGGCCTGGATTACAGATCTAAAGGGTCTTTGGAGCAATTTACTGAGTTAACAAGTGTCAAGTAATAAAATAGATCAATAAATAAATACATTTATTTCTATAATGTTAATATGGCATGCAAAATGTTTTATATATATATATATATATATATATATATATATATATATATATACATGGCTAAATCTTAATGGGCACTCACAAACTGTAGATCAACTGAACTCCACCATTTATAGCTCTTTTCTGTCTAGGACCTATGGCAAATCATAACTACAGTTTTACTTACATTTAAAATCAAGCTATTTGTGGATGCTCATCCCCTGATTTTGTTTATACTAATCTGCATATTATATTGGTACTTAATGGGCCATAAACATGATAAAGTTTTTATGTCATTAGCATAAACGGCATACCAGAACTATTCGCATACTGACAGGTTAGACCTATACTGAGAACTAAAGCTCTCGGAAGAAACCTATGGAATACTCTTGTCAGATGGCATCTTCTCAGTTTCATGATTCCTAAATATTACCCGGGATTATATGTTCGACAAAAATTAGGTAGTCATTTGAATTACATGTTGGCATATTCCAGTTAAGTCCAGAAAATAACATCTACCTGGATGCCTTTACTTGTCACACTTAAAACATCAGCTAAATATACAAACTCTTTGTCTGTACTGCTGTACTTTCACAGCCTTATTATCCACTTTAACTGGGCAATTTCTTTGACCTCTGCTGGACTGTAATATTTCTCTCTAAGTCATTGATCTTGGCCCAGCAGCTTGCAAGCATTTGAATAATCACACCAACCATAACTACAAACAACAGAATTATGGCTGATAGAGATGCAGCAAGATCTCAAACCTCCATGTGTTGCAACATAGGTAGGTCATACATAAAAGGAATGCTTAGTAGATAATCTAGTGAAAAAGTATGTGATGTTAGGTGATCTTTCTTACACTGAGTGGTATAAATGGTAAGAAACACAATACTACATTGCTGTTACTTAGCAGACACAATAATGTTCAATGTGTCATCACTTCACGGAGAGAGATACTGAGATCAGCTCATTAAGTGCAACTTGGGATATGTATATTAATCTTAAAAATAAAAGTTTTTTTTGAAAGTGGTTCAAGCAAAAGCAGTCAGCTGGGCAGATAAATGTGAACCTGCAGTAAATAACTAGAACGATCACATCTACCGTGCTGTGAGTTTTTAAATAAGGACTTATTCAGCTAGTTTTGACAAGAAGTGAGGGAAAAATATAAATACTATGTTTCTGACTGTAAATCTTTTAGTGACTAAGCACCAAAAATCAATATTTTACTGAAAACATTCTTCAGAATACAGCTAGATGGGTAAGGGTTCTACTCTGATTCACTGAAGCAAGTTACTCTGATGAAACAAAACTCCCAGAACACAGCAGACTGAAGGTCAGAGCTCATCAAACTATAAAATATTGACATCTTGAAGAAGCCCTAAGGACACATCATAGTTCAGTAGAATAACTTATTATGGACTAACACTAAATACATGTTTCTTTATCCCTGCAACTTTTCATTCTCTGCTGAATGAAGGGATATACTTGATTTTTATGCGAACACACACATCCCCGCCAAATATCTACACCCACACACACACACACACACACACATTTCTCTGAAGTTGTGTGACCTTGAAGCTATATGTTGGACCCTGACAGAAATAATGCACACACATGGAAGAAATGCATCTTATGAAGTACAGTTATGATCTGTTCACTGAGTCTGAACAGACAGTAACAGCATTTGTTTTTTGTTACTGTTGCCTGAGAAGCCTGAATGACTTATTAATAAAAAACTAAACAGAAGGTGGAGTCAGTAGACAGGCCTTATCAATGCATGTCGCATATATACTTATATCTTAACAGTGATACAAGATACTTGGGGTCTGGTTGCGTATAGATGAGAGGGAGGTGTGATGATGAACAGGTCATAAAATTATGCAGACAATACAAAAAAAACTGCAAGACTGAAACATTTAAACCTAGACCTAGATCAAAGTGTCCGTGTGTTGCATTGGCATGTATTACCACTAATGCTTTTTGGTGGCAAGTAAATGAGACAGGAAGAAATAAAATGGAGGGATGAATAAAAGAAAAATTGGCAAGATAGAAAAGCCAGAATGGTGTTGGAAAACATGATACTTAAAAGAGATCAGGCAAGGTTTGGTTTCTTTGGGCTTGCAGCAGTATATGAGAGCGCAAGTACTAGCATTCTAGGCCAGATCCGAAAATAAAAAATACACATCAAAATGGAAAGACATAATAATAATAAATGATCCAGCCATGGATAATAGAAATATATTGGACTTATTGTGGGGAGCTAGCGAGGCAATGATAAATATGCCACTACAATCGAATATAAAAAAGAAATGACTGAACTATAAATACAACACTAAAGACATGAAAGCAGGATATACTCCAAACAGGGAGGTCTAGAAGAGATATAAATAGTCAGTCAGTGGCATTGTTATTGGTGGAGAGCAACCCCAAGCTTACTTAATGGCATCAGACTATTAAATAGGGGCATATTCAGACTCAGTTGTGCTATACCAATGGGAAGAAGATGGCTGAAGGCTTAAATGGACAAGTGACAAACTTAAATTGGGCAAAATTCAACCAGGAAGATACGCCATCAGCCATAAAACGGATAGTAGATATAAGACAAGGCTACGTAGGTAGTAAAGGCTTAATATATAAAACTGCCAAGAATGTATCCTTTCTAAAGCAAGATGGATTTATGAAGAAGAAGAAGAAGAAGAAAACTAGTCAGGTGAAGTATTTAAATAGGGGCCTCCTAGAACCATATTAAAGAAGGCTGGCATGGTAATCTAAAGTGACAACAAAAGCAAGAAAGAATAGGATCTTCTGGTGGAAATGTCGATACAAACTATTTTATACCCCAGTGATGTTTGCCATGGTTTTCCTTGGAACTAATCCAGGATTTCTGAGATGTGAAAGTAGTGAGAGAGGGACCTGGGATCGTATCTTTTGGGCATGTAGGAGTCTAAAGCAGATACTGAATTTTATCTGAAGGGATTATTATGAGAGATAATAACTCTGACAAAAGAGCCATTTTTCACAGGATCACATACAGAGTCCGCTCCTACACAAGCAAAAGAGAATTTGGCAAAGACCAAGCTTTTACTTCTCAAAAAGGTGATAAAATGAAAATGTAAAATACCATTACCTACCCCTTACCCAACTATGAAAGTTCTGTGATAAAATGAAAATGTAAAATACCATTACCTACCCTTACCCAACTATGAAAGTTCTGTGATAAAATGAAAATGTAAAATACCATTACCTACCCCTTACCCAACTATGAAAGTTCTGTGATAAAATGAAAATGTAAAATACCATTACCTACCCCTTACCCAACTATGAAAGTTCTGTGATAAAATGAAAATGTAAAATACCATTACCTACCCCTTACCCAACTATGAAAGTTCTGTGATAAAATGAAAATGTAAAATACCATTACCTACCCCTTACCCAACTATGAAAGTTCTGTGATAAAATGAAAATGTAAAATACCATTACCTACCCCTTACCCAACTATGAAAGTTCTGTGATAAAATGAAAATGTAAAATACCATTACCTACCCCTTACCCAACTATGAAAGTTCTGTGATAAAATGAAAATGTAAAATACCATTACCTACCCCTTACCCAACTATGAAAGTTCTGTGATAAAATGAAAATGTAAAATACCATTACCTACCCCTTACCCAACTATGAAAGTTCTGTGATAAAATGAAAATGTAAAATACCATTACCTACCCCTTACCCAACTATGAAAGTTCTGTGATAAAATGAAAATGTAAAATACCATTACCTACCCCTTACCCAACTATGAAAGTTCTGTGATAAAATGAAAATGTAAAATACCATTACCTACCCCTTACCCAACTATGAAAGTTCTGTGATAAAATGAAAATGTAAAATACCATTACCTACCCCTTACCCAACTATGAAAGTTCTGTGATAAAATGAAAATGTAAAATACCATTACCTACCCCTTACCCAACTATGAAAGTTCTGTGATAAAATGAAAATGTAAAATACCATTACCTACCCCTTACCCAACTATGAAAGTTCTGTGATAAAATGAAAATGTAAAATACCATTACCTACCCCTTACCCAACTATGAAAGTTCTGTGATAAAATGAAAATGTAAAATACCATTACCTACCCCTTACCCAACTATGAAAGTTCTGTGATAAAATGAAAATGTAAAATACCATTACCTACCCCTTACCCAACTATGAAAGTTCTGTGATAAAATGAAAATGTAAAATACCATTACCTACCCCTTACCCAACTATGAAAGTTCTGTGATAAAATGAAAATGTAAAATACCATTACCTACCCCTTACCCAACTATGAAAGTTCTGTGATAAAATGAAAATGTAAAATACCATTACCTACCCCTTACCCAACTATGAAAGTTCTGTGATAAAATGAAAATGTAAAATACCATTACCTACCCCTTACCCAACTATGAAAGTTCTGTGATAAAATGAAAATGTAAAATACCATTACCTACCCCTTACCCAACTATGAAAGTTCTGTGATAAAATGAAAATGTAAAATACCATTACCTACGCTGTACCCAACTATGAAAGTTCTGTGATAAAATGAAAATGTAAAATACCATTACCTACCCCTTACCCAACTATGAAAGTTCTGTGATAAAATGAAAATGTAAAATACCATTACCTACCCCTTACCCAACTATGAAAGTTCTGTGATAAAATGAAAATGTAAAATACCATTACCTACCCCTTACCCAACTATGAAAGTTCTGTGATAAAATGAAAATGTAAAATACCATTACCTACCCCTTACCCAACTATGAAAGTTCTGTGATAAAATGAAAATGTAAAATACCATTACCTACCCCTTACCCAACTATGAAAGTTCTGTGATAAAATGAAAATGTAAAATACCATTACCTACCCCTTACCCAACTATGAAAGTTCCGAAGGACTTAAGGTTTCATGCAGAGAAAGAGGAGGAAAGGTGCATGTGATACAGAAAGATGAACTCCAGATAAGTCGTCCTGCTGGGAGGAAGACATCTTGGAAATGAGGAATCAAGGAGAAGTGGAGCTTACTGTAAGGGATGGTTAGACAATAGAGACATGAGGGAAGGTGAAAATAGGGATCATTTAGCAAATGATCAGAAACAAAAGGAATGGGATGCTCACAACTAAAGAATAAGAGGGTAAACAATGAGGAATAATATGCAAAACTCTGTTATGCACCTATATAGATGTTATATAAATGAGATAGTCACAATGCAACATACTAGAGAATCAGCTTTATGGGCCCTTAGATGTGGCAAAGGCAAATAAACTGGAATGGATTTCTTAAAAAAAGAAAAACACTACAAACATGAAAAGAGTGATTGGAAAGGTGATGTTTTCAATGGATACTGAACTAATTTCCATACTGTTAAGATTATACTAAACAAGTCTGTGATGAAGTTTTATTTAATTTTGCTTTTCTTATAACTTATTGCTTTTTTGTGCATTGTTGAGATTTAATGTATTCCACTCTTGCATATATGATGTGTTTCAAAAAGAGTTGTTTGGTTAAAAAAACTGTTTTGTGAAGCTTATTGATAAAAAATGTCTACTCTTAATGGTGAGGATGTAAAACCAAACTGTGCTTATGAAAAATCATTGGTAAACAGCATACAGTGCAAGTACTGCACCTGGTCTGGGCAGGGACGCAGGCAACAGATTGCTGGCACCAGCTATTCCCTGTATCTGTAAATGTGCTTCCTCCAAGAGAGGGAAAGACTGTCATTGAACAGGATACTGCCATATGTAAGGAGAGGGAATCCATCAAGGTATTCCAGAAATCATTGGGCAGGTGTTGGAAAGATGAAGAGGAAGGGAGAGATGGAGGGGAGGTAGTGTTAAATGTGCTAAAAGGATACAGTACATAAGGTAATTTTCTTCTCCTGATATTGATCAAATATAATATAATGCAATCGCATCTCTCAACATCAGGCATAGTACCTGGGATTGCCTTAGTAGTAATGGAAAGCATTAGAAATGTTATCTGTTCTGTGTGCACACAAAAAAAAAACTCATGGATCTCTGCCAATTCTCTGACTGTACCATGGTGAAATAAATGGTACGCTGACCCATACTGGAAAGTGCCATTCATTCCAAATGAGCTAGTCAAAGTTTATATAGTGCTGCTACTTTCATCCATAAATGTGTCAGTTGCTAGGTTATGTCCATACATATAATATGGATAATTCCAAAGTGAGCTGTACTTGTAGGCATGGGAATGGTTTATTTTGATCTGCACGCCTTTCCGAAATTATACAGTGCATGTAAATAATTGCATGTCTCAGGTGTAGGGAAGCCAGTACAGTATCATATCCATCTACTAGCTGAGGAATGTCATTAAAGCATTTAAAACTCATACATTTCCAAATTACTGGCAAAAACAGTTTTCCTTAATGATGGTAATGTTGCTGAAGCATATTTTCCTCAACTTCCATTTAACAGTGTGGAACTACTGTAGCCTAAAAATGGAAGAATAGGAATATGTGATCTTCATGTTTTTGTTAAAGGAAAAAATGTCCTGTGCCCTTTAATATGTGCCCCTTCAGATGGGACATTATTCCATGGTCCTGTCTGTTTGAGTATGTGAAGTTCAGCTAAATGTGGAAGATCCCAGAGCACCCATCAAAGAGAGAAGGAAATGTTCCCCCTATAGTAGAAATACCACCTCTGTTCTCCACTGAAGAGATGCCACTAAACTAGTAGGACTAACTTGGACAACAAAGGATAGATAGATAGATAGATAGATAGATAGATAGATAGATAGATAGATAGATAGACAGACAGACAGATAGATTAATAAAGAATGGTTTATACAAGAGAAAAGAAAAAATGTTACCAATTGAAAGGGAATCCTTAACCCAGTTCACAAAGAAGTGATGCATAGAAGAAATTAGCAAAAATGTCTAAATTTATTTATTAGTATATGGCTTCTCATCCAACAAGGCTGGAAACCCTTTTTCAGTGGTGATTTGTGGATAAAAAGCTCCAACAAAGTAACAATCAGTTTAAAGTATATAGTTAAACAAATATACACACAAGGTACAAGTACATAACATACAGCTGAACAAATATGCATATAAGATTCATAGACAGAACACTGTTTAATGCATGTTCAACAGTTAATTGATTGTATAATGTAAGAAACTGTAAGAAAATGTAAGATTCAGCACAACAGTAGGTGATATTGCAGTAGCAGTTATAGGAGACATACAAATGTCACTGGCAAATGAACATTTTATGTTTTTTGAAATAGTGAATTGCATTGCAGTACAGCATAACACATTCTGGCAATAAAGACAATTTATTTATTTTTGAGGTATGAAGTTAGTAAAAGAGGATATTCTGATCGGAGATTAAAGGATATTAAGTAAGGAATATAACAGTAAGAAGAACTTAAGTAGGTAATTAATTGAGTATATATACTATCATATAGTAGTTGGGGCGGCCACTATGGGGCAGCAGTTAGCATTTTAGCATTGCCACCTCACAGCAAGAGGTTCTCTGGTTCAATCTTCAGCTGGGGTGCCTTCTGTGTGGAGTCTGCATGTCCTCCCTGTGGTAGCGTGGGTTTCCTCTGGGTGCACCAGTTTCCTCCCACATCCCAAAGACATGCTGTAGGTGGATTGGATACTCCAAATTGGCCCTAGGTGTGAGTGCATGCATGCGTGTGCCTTCCATGGAAGGTTGGGTGCTGGGCTGGCAACCCGACACCGTAAAACTTCACTGCCAATCATGAGCGGACAGATGATCCACTGTGGCAACCCCTAACCGAGAAAAGCCGAAAGAAGAAGACGACTATCATATAGTAGTCATATCTGCAGAGCAATGTTCAGTGATATTAGAGGAATGAAACATAGAAAATTATGATCAGAAAGGAGTACTTACTTCAGTTGTCGTAAAGGAGAGACTAGAAATATAATTATCTGGGAAAGCTGGAGGGGGGGGGGGTTGAACAAATGTCAGCCAACAGAATATTACATGATATAAGAAGAGTGCAGAACTTTGTTATTTACTCACGGTGAATGAGTTGTTATAATAATACAAAGTAGATTCTCACTTGAAAGCTCCACCCTAATCTGTGCAGCTGAGAATGCACAAAGTATGCACTGCACCAGACATGGAAAATTCAGAGTTAACAGTGTAATAATGGTTTCAGTGGAGTATCATCAGCTATGAAACTGTTATTTCCAATTGCCTATACATTATACTAACATTAAACTACATAATAAAACACAGACCCAGATCAGTTTTCATCTGCTGCCCAAGAAGGCTAATGCTAGATAGGAATAAGGCAGCATCTTTAACACATTAGCTGACGTACGTTCTGTCTGACTGCACAGGTTAGTCATGCAGTGGTCCTGCTATAATAAAGCTACTTGGGCAATTAATATCATTTTGCAGCTTGTGAGTGTCCTCATCTGCTCATGTATCTTACTTCATTGCATGGAAAATCATAAAAAACCTACCTACTTTGATCCATTTTAGCTGTTAGTATCTCAACAGTGTTGTGTGATTCTATAGAGTTATCCGCTGTGCTCCCGCGTTGATTAATCTAAACAGGTGCGCTGTACTGGAAAATGTAGAGAAAAAGGAGGACAGCCTAAGCAAGTCTCTTCTTGGCTTTTGTTGACAGGTACTGCATAGATTCACAGGACTACACTAAGCTAATGACCACTAGGGCCCTTAAAAGCCTAGCTGTGCAACCCAAATGTGAACCACAAATTTGATTTATAGGAGGTGATTTACTGACTGCTTCTGTCCATCAGAGACATAGGACCCAAATCAGGGGGTGAATTTCTGATTACCCATCAACTGGTCCATGTTGTGCTTAAATAGGGTTAGGGAGCAACTCTGCTTCACATGCATGAGGAGCCTGTTCCAGAGAATAGGAATTCTCTGAAAAACATCTTTCTCTCCAACGTTCTATTTATGTTGCAGACAAAATGTAAGTCTTTTAAACTAGTAGTTCTGATGCTGTTTGTTTTGTGGATGTGCAAAATATTCAAAACTGGGTCCAGTGAAACCTTATATGCCAGGCAAGGATCACCTTGAAGAGGAAGACGTCTTTATGATACTGAGTAACGAGACACAGCTTTGAGGCAATCAACATAGGACATTGTGTCTATTCCCTGTAGTCTTTTTGTAAGGAAGCTTTATGGACATTCCAGTTGTTGCATATATCTGGCCAGGCAAATGCTGAAAGAGGCAGTATACTCTATGATGAGGCTGATGATGGCCGAGTACAGTGGTATGATGACTTCTTTGGACAAAGAAGTCATGCCCTTGTTTATTAATTGAGCAACATATTCTTACTACTTTGGATATGTGTTGACTGAAGGCTAAGTTACTGTCTACATGTGTTCCCAGATTCCTGACTAATGAATCAACTTTTAAGCATGTTTAACTGATGATGTATGCAAAGTCGGCCACAGTGGTGCAGCGGTTAGTGTTGTTGCCTCACAGCAAGAGGTTCTCCGGTTTGATTCTCAGATGGAGTGCTTTCTGTGCGGAGTCTGCATGTCCTCCCTGCGATCAACTATACTTTGAAAAGACATGCAGGTAGGTGCGTGAGTGTGTGTGTGTGTGTGTGTGTGCCTTCTCTGAAGGTTGGGCACCGGGCTGGCAACTTGACACTGTAAAAATCTACTGCCAATCATAAGTGGACTGGTGATCTGCTGTGGTGACCCCTAACTGGGAAAAGCCAAAAGACTTTTTTAATTGATGATATAGTTACACATGAGTAAGCAGACTTTCCAAAAGGTACTATAATGCATTACTTAGTACTGAGTTTTAAGCCATGGCTTTGGCACCAAGTGTTTGTCTGTACTAGACCGTACTAAAGGATGTTCTCATCTTTGCAGGATTCAATGACTGCTCGCAGTTTGCAGTCATCTGCAGACTTTGTTAGCCAGAGGTCTTTGATATTGTCTTTGACATCTGAGAAGTAGATGCCAAAGAGGAGCGGGCCTAGCACAGACCATGGGGGAGACTTCAATGATGACCAGCATCTTTGTGGAAGTGGCTTCACTGATTCTAACCTCCTGGGTTCTATCAGTGATCTAGCCAGCTATCCAGTGTGCTGTAAAGGGATTTATAACTAGTTCCATACATTTGTTGACAATGTCTGAGTGGGGTATTGTATCAAATGCCTAAGCCAGATCTAGGTAGGCAGTATGCACAGTTTTCCCCTCATCCATTGTCTTAGTGACCTTTTCAAAGAAATCCATCAGATTCAGTAAGCATGACCTTCCTTTGACAAACACAAACTGGAAATGATCCATTAGTATGTATAAAAAAGTTGAACTGCCACAGTAGAAGGAAAATTCTTTATTGCACGGACAAAGTGAGCGCAATAAAGAATTTTCCTTCTACTGTGGCAGTTCGACTTTTTATACATACTACTGGCTCTGAGGTGAAGACCGAGCTGTTCATCTGGTACTTGTGTTCTTGTCTTCCTCTTGGAACTGATCCATTGTCTGGAGGTTTCCTATGTCCTTGTTGATAATTTCCATTATAATTGTTTCCATGGCTTTGCAAATAAGACTAGTGATCAGAGTAATTGGTCTGTAGTTTACAGGATCTGTTGATCCTCTCTTATGAAGTGGGATGACTGTCTCAGTCCTCCATTTATGTGGCACAAAGCCTGTTTTAAGACTATAGTTAAATAATGACTCCAGGGGTCCTGATAAGTTATATTTTAGACTACTGAAAAGGCATCCTGGGGCATTATTCGGACTGATTGAGGAAATATTCTTTGCTTTAGTGAGTGCAGCCACTATATTCTCTCTAGTTATAGTTGGACAGGCTTTATTTGAGGGTATTATTGGGGGGATGGGTGGGGATAGGGGCAGAGTTGGAACTGAATTTGTCTGCTAAGAAGATCACTATATCACCAGGTTCAATGAATGTGTCACCATTAACTACCAGTTCAGCACATTGGTTTGTGCTGCCCTTGAGGTTTACGGTTTTCTTTCATCTGGGAAGACATATTAACCTGAGAGTTTGCTTCGCTTGACGTAATTAGGCCTCTTAGCTGTCTATTTACTTTGATGAGAGAGTTTTTATCTTTATGGGAATTTTTCTTCTTGATTTTTGCCCTATTTTTTTCCTTTTGTTGTATATTCTATTCATTTGGGAACCATCAAGGTAATTTGTTTTTGGGGCTAGTACTGGGCTTACTTCTGGTAGGTAAACCAGCCTCTATACAACCACTGACATGGCTATACAGAGATTTTGAGAGCAAGAGTCAGCATATGCTGGTGTCTCCTCAGCATCTGCTGGGGCACTAAATTTTGATAGACCATCACTTAATAACAGGTAATTTGCTTTATAGTTCTTAACTGTTACCTGTTTTAATGGGATTATGGAGTCGATTTTGATTTCAAAGTAGACGGTTTTATGGGGGACCTTACCAGGCAGAACGAGACACTGGGGGTAGGGGGGATGCAGCATTCCATCATATTTATGTATGCTGGAGCCTCAAGTGGGTGTATTCACTATTTGGTCAAGGGTGTTTGCATTTACAAAGTCCAAGAATCTCTGCGCCTATAGACTTGAGACTGTACAGGATTTAAATCTACAGATGGATAAGTTAATGTCTCCCACGATAAGTGTGTGAGGTTGGATAGTAAATGTCTCCAGTAGGTCCAAATATGTATTGTGAGCTTTTTAAGACATGGCGCATGTCCTATAGCTTGCTAGTATATGGTATGGGATTTTTTCTATGGTGACCTGCATGTGGAGAAACTCCACTGCATCATCCTGTTTGACCACCCTAAAGATATGCGTGTTACTGATGAATATTGAGACAACACCTCTACCTTTAGCCATTGCCTGTGCAGCTACTGGTCTAAAAGTGTGGAAGGTACTGAAACCTTACACTGCTGGGGTGATCATTGCCAATATAAACCATGTCTCAGTAGCTGCACAGATACCTACATTCCTCAGTGTGAGAAGGACTTTGAGGGAGTGTAGTTTTTATTTAGACTCATGGCATAGAGCAGTAACACCTTAAGGTTTTATTGAGTAGATTTTGCAATGTCAGTAGATTTGTCAATTTGGTATTAGCTAAAAAAGGCACTATGGGGGTAGATAAAGCCTTAGCCAGTATTTGAAAGCCTAGGGGGAAAGGTGGAGACCATACTCGGCAAAGCAACGTGGTCTGGTGATCATGTCCTTAGGTGCTGATAAATACTGGATACCCTTAGAATTACATTTGCTGAAATTAAATAAGTTTTTGGTCATATTGTGGCATCATCCTTGGTGATAGAAATATGCTGCTCAGTGCCAGGCTCATACTAGCTTGAGACACATGGTCTGAAAGCTCCATAATGTCTCTCTTCATACAGTCCAAGGAGGTATATTTTAGGTCATTACACCTACATGGACTATGATGGAATCATACCGGTACCTGTGGTGTAATGGTTTGTGTACATATATGCTGTGGCAGATCCTGGCTCCAGATATGCAACCCACAGTTATCCTCCCCTTGTTCGGACTAGTAGGAGGTGCATCAGTATATCTTATAAGAGTGGTGGGAATTGTTTGCTTACATTAGGGTCTTTGTGTTTCAGGCTCCACTGAGCATGACAGTATCTGTGGTGTTAGATGTCATTTTACTGATTGCCTTTGGGCTTACTGAGGCATAGCTTTGACACTGGGTTGTCCAGGAGATATTTGTTGTATAGGAAGATTGCTTTTAAGTGCCTCAGCATACTTTAGTCTGTGTGTGTTGTGTGCTACGTGAGGTGGGTATTGTGTGTGTGGTTTTGGCAATCTGATGTAGACTTCTATGTCAGAGTTTAGCCTCCAGTGTCACTGTGTAAGTACATCTCCTGCATACTGCTTCTGCTTCTATAAGGCTTAAGTGGTTCTCAGTAAACATGAGCCAGTGGCTACATTGTCTGAAGATGCCCATATCCACAAAGTGGGCTACAGAGAAGTTAGGAAATTACATACCCATACTGTCCAGTCCTTTGATTTGTGAGCTACAAGGGGGTGGTGTATTGGGGTTAGAAAGTTATTAAGGGTGCTTTCTTTGTGCACACTAATAAGGGTGCTGTACTGGGGCAGATTATCCTATGTAGTAGTAGATGCCACTAACTTTAATGTTTATATAATACCGAATTCTACTAACTCTGTAGGTATTGCCACTCGAGGCCCAACTAGCCGGTCTAAGCTTGTTGGCGCACAACATATTTGCGCTATACTGCTGCTTTACAGGTTACAGTTTTATGGACTGTTCTACAGACAAAATTTGCTTTCTAGATGTTTACTGATGTACAGGTCACTGCAAATGTATAACAGCTCAGTAAAAAAAAAAAAAAATAACTGAAAATTAAATGATGAGCTCTCTGGCCAATAAATTGACTACACTATGAATCCTTTCCCACCTCATACAGACTAGACAAACACCCCCTGCTACATGATGAATAAACCCAGTCCTCCTGATGTAAAAAACATAGTAAAAGGCATCCGCACGTGCAGTGCTAACAGAGACCACTAGCTAGAAATCCCTTGCTGATGGTTCTGTAAAGAAGAAAACATTGCTTATGTACCACTGAAGTAACAGTTTCTGTGGGATTAATGAAGTTAATAACTACAACATAGGCGGTAGTATACTTAACACGGAAAGTGTGATAAGAGACCTTGGGACACAGGTGGACAGTAGTCTCTCCTTTGATAATCACATCGCCACAGTAGTCAGGAAATCCTTCTACATGGCACACCTCATCACAAAAGGTTTCTCATCCAGGAAAAAAAGAGGTCATTGTTCCCCTCTACTCATCACTCATTAGACCCATTATAGAGTACAACGCCCCTTTTGGTATGTACCTCACAAGACATCTACTCAACTGGAAAGGCCGCAGAAATACCTCACAATGAGGATTACCGGCCTCAAACAGATGCCCTACGCAGACTGTCTCAAAAAACTCTAGCTTTACTCTGTCGCATATCGCCTACTCAGAGGTGATCTCTGCCTAACATACAAAACTGTGTCAAACCCAGAGCTGTTGGACATGCTCCACTTAAAGAAATCCCAATCCCTCTGAGCTACACACTCTAGGGACCTAAACCTTGTCACCACAATAAACAGAACATGCCGGAGGGATAGATTCCTGTCCCAGAGACTTCCCATACTCTGGAATAAACTACTTATCTATATCAAACAAAGCTCCTCATTAGCACTCTTCAAGAAAAATTTGATGATTGGATGGGAAATAGAAAATTCATCCCGGGATCACCTCTGCAGCTCTGCTCGACAGTGATGCAGGAAAATAGTTTTCTTGGGTGGCAAAAGCCAGGGTACCTTTCTGGCTGGGCTTGTATAGGCCCCAGGGCCAATAGCCTAGTACCTACCTATGAACCTATGATTTAGTTTTTATCCTCAGGTGCCTTATTGATCCCACAATTAGAGTTTAATTTCCCTTATCAGATGAAATATGCAAAACAGGAGAGTGGACAGTGTTGGAAGCCAAAGGCGTAATCATTCCCTCTGTTGCTAAGCTTTAAAAACTGATCCTGCAGGTACCTCTGTACTGTGCTATTGCCTTTGCTCAGCTAATTATGGAGTCTCATCTGTATACTGTATTACTTATGCCCCTCTACAGCTCTGCCATATCCTCTCAACAACTGCATTAGGTTTGTCTTACAATTGCATAATGGGATATCATGATTGTATGTGATAGCTTTCTGAATTTACCTATTTGTCAATCCAGGTAACAAACAGAGGTGCACAGCACCAACATTTATTGACAAATACAAGAAAAGAGTAGCAATGAAGTTGTCTTTGTCTTGGACTGTGATCATTCATTTCCATAATCTCCAGCTGTATCGCATCCCTGATAAGCACACCTGTAAGCATCTAAAGAACTGGCTGTGCATTATGGCTTCATTGACACCTGAGCATTCAAGGGGGCTCAAGGCAGTAGCAAGGAAACTACAGACCATGGATCATAAATTTCAGAAAACCAGTGCAGCATGTTTCAAAGGTTTGGCTACTAAGTTTATATGATGTTTAGTCTGTTTTGGTTCTTCAAAACAGTAGTGTCTCAAGAAAAGCTGGCAGTTAGTGCCAAGTATTAAGACTTTAAGCTGTTAAAAAGCTGCTCTTTGTACCCAAGAGTACAGGGTTTGATTCTTTCCACCTTTATGTTCTATATGGCTCTGAGCAAGTCACTTGACCAGACAGTGCCAGACTGCCCCTCAAAAGTGAATGGAAACTTGTCTCATCAGGCTTACCTGGTTAACCAAATGTGTGTTAGAAAAGAAGTGTCAAGTTTTTTTTTTTTATTCTGTTGGTTATTTAGTTATTTTTTAAATTTATTTATTTACTATTTCATTATTTTTAACCTAAATAAGTGAAATGTCCAAGATACCCTTTACAACAGACTCAAGCTAATGGCAGACAGAACAATTTACGTACAACAGAAGGCATACAAAAGTTCATTACCAAAATAACTGACTCCTGAGCTGCCCTGAGATACATAAAGAACTGTCTTTGTTCTTGGTCTCATATGGCTTTCTGAGAGGGGGCTTGGGTATTATATTATGGGCCATAAAGACCCCCCTCCTTTCACACATTATGTCTAGACTTTCTTGTGGGGTAAGTTAGCATAACTACAAACTCAGTATACTAGAAAATTCCTATTCAAATTAGCAACAAGCAGAACAAATTCATTAAACATTGCCCTCTTCACTTTGTGTATAAATTTTCCCTATGAAAAAGTGTCTGACAGTATCTGCCTTTAAGAAGGAATTAGATAAATGCATGGGTATGCATAAGGTCCCACATGAGACAATTGTGGTCAGGCTTCTTGTGGGCCATAGCCCATAAGCTTTGTAGGAACCTTTGGTAGCCAGAATAATATAGCAAGATAGCATAACACACACTGGAGAAGACATGGCACATTTCACTGGTCACTTATCGATTTAGTAATAGGAAAGATTATCAGTTTTATTATTTCATATAAATTCAGTAATCCAAACACTTGAATCTAAAAACAAATCATACTATGTTAGCCATATTATCATTCATTTATGTAACTAAGTGCAGCAATATCTTTTAATTTTGCAGCCTAATGGTTCTTAGGTTTGGCTCAGTTGCCTTTAGTACAGCAGTTAACTTTATCTTTTGTGGTTATATGAGTTATTGCCAGGGTTTTCATTTCATGGCAAAGAACTTTAATTCCTGTTGTACTGATTGTGTGTGCGGCATAGTTGTGATTTTATATATATATATATATATATATATATATATATATATATATATTACAAATATATATGTATATATGTATATATCTCACTGTCTTATGATCCTGTCTACAGGACCAAATAACCCAGAAATGGATTAAGCAGAAAATGTCACTGAATTAAATAAAACACCCAGGGCTATTAATCAGAGACCAAAAATTCTGGCAGTCCTAGATCAGTAAGCTACTGGCCATCTTGCTAGTGTAGACTTGATTAGAATGACTTATTGGGATAACTCTGTTGAGAGAAAGTTGGACATAAAATCGATCTGTCAACAAAGAATTGCTGAATGGAATATTGGTTCACTGACAAGACTTAGTTTAGAAGTCAATGACATCATAAGGAAGAGATTGCATATGCTGCGTATTCAGAAGACAAGCTGGAAGGGGACTGCAGTAAAGTCTCTTGGCTGGTGTCCAGAGCCTACTACAATGTTGAGGGTTAAATCCTGACTTCTGTTCATTTCATATGGGACTCTATACATTCTCCTTGTAAGAGTTATGGTAAGAGAGTCTTCTGAGGACAGTCAAGGATGTGGTCTGTATTAGAAGCAGACTCATGGCAATCAGACTCTAGTGTAAAGACAGAGAAGTCTTGGTGATCTTAGCCTATGGTCCACATTAGTGATACAATGGTGAGGAAAAAATGGCATTGAGGCAGCAGCTGCAGGACCTACTTATGGCAAATTGCTTAATGGCACCCAACATATGATTCACCAAGACAGTCAGTCACACAATCACATACAAGAACAGTCAGCATGCAACTGATCAAATCAGATCTTACAAAGTCATTCATCCACAGTGAGAGGATCAGGCAATCTGCATAAACCACTGGTGACCACGTGAGCTGTAGCAGTAGTCAGAGTGGGATAGAAGATGAGCAGAGACTAGGATGAAGACCTCCAATTTGACTTCAGTGAAAGTACAGGAGTTCAAAGAAAAACTCATGGCTCTAGACACTCAGAAAGAAGAGGAAATAGGTTGAGCCTAAGAAGAACAGTTGAGTATCAAGACATAATTTGCGAAGACAATAAAATAAGTATGTGGCCAAGCCAGATGTGGATGTAAGGTCTATAAGGAAATCTGGTAGTGGAATGCAGAAGATGAGGAAGTTGTGAAAAGAAAGCAGGAGCATGTGAAGGAGAGAGAGAGAGAGCAAAGATAAATCAGGTTAAGAAGGAATACTTGCTGGCTAATAAAGCGGATAAGAGGGAGCAGTCACGGCTCACTCCAGTGGCTTTACTCAACAGAGGCACTGGGAACTAAGGTTGGGTGTCATGATGCCAGGGTAATCCTATGGGCTAGGCTTGTAAAGGCTCCAGGGCCATTAGCCTAGTACACACCTATGACAGCAGATGGCGAAGAAACTTCTTTTTTTTTTTTTTGTAAGTGTATAGTTATGATTTTACGTGAAATTGCCAATAGTGACCATAGGATTTTAGTGTCTTTTTGGTACACAGTTTGGAATAGGAGAGTTGAATAAAATTAAAGACTTTGTGATAAGAATAAGGTATTCAATGAGGGTGATGGTATTACTGTTAAGTTGTCTTGTATGTGATTATAATTGATTTCTATGTAAATCTGCTCATGGGCTTGTTTCCATATAGGTGTGTATGAATTATTTAACCATAGTGTTATGTTTTTAATAACAGATGAGGTAATATATGGAGGTGGCAATGAAAAATTGTATTAAGTATTGGCCTATATGAGGAACACTGTTTCTCATCTTTATCTTTTTTGATAATTGGGGATATCATGAATATTTTCCAAGGGTGGGTATATTCAATCTTTTATTGGCTATATCATATACTTTTTAATAATAAAGATATGGCTTGATTGATTATTAATTTATACATTCTCATATTGTGATTTTAATTGGTTTGTTTATAATGTCTATTTGTTCTTGTGTTAATTTAATATGAATATTGTTTTATGTTAAATTGGAGTCTGAATGCTCTAAAATATCATTTAGTTTTCAAACTCTTTTGTTAGTATTGGAATTGTGCAGTGTATGGGGTTTTGTTTATTTATGGAAATATGTGGTGTCGATGTGGCGGTGTTGTGTGGTTTCGGCTATGTCAGGTAGAACCATATATATATATTACAAATACATATGTATATATGTATATATAAAAAATTCTGCAACCACATATAAAATACACTGTATTATTAAAATGTCTACAGGACCAAATACAGAATGGAAGCAATAAAACAGGGCTATTAATCAGATAGCTTAGACTCCAGCTACAAGTAAATCCTACTCAAGGATATTTCTATAGGTTACTATTCAGATGTCCAAGCTAATGTGTGGTGGGGTCTGTGCAATCCCATTTGCCTAAAAAGACCAAAAATTCGGGCAGTCCTAGATCAGTAAGCTACTGGCCATCTTGCTAGTGTAGACTTGATTAGAATGACTTATTGGGATAACTCTGTTGAGAGAAAGTTGGACATAAAATCGATCTGTCAACAAAGAATTGCTGAAGGGAATATTGGTTCACTGACAAGACTTAGTTTAGAAGTCAATGACATCATAAGGAAGAGATTGCATATGCTGCGTATTCAGAAGACAAGCTGGAAGGGGACTGCAGTAAAGTCTCTTGGCTGGTGTCCAGAGCCTACTACAATGTTGAGGGGTAAATCCTGACTTCTGTTCATTTCATATGGGACTCTATACGTTCTCCTTGTAAGAGTTATGGTAAGAGAGTCTTCTGAGGACAGTCAAGGATGTGCTCTGTATTAGAAGCAGACTCATGGCAATCAGACTCTTGTGTAAAGACAGAGAAGTCTTGGTGATCTTAGCCTATGGTCCACTTTAGTGATACAATGGTGAGGAAAAAATGGCATTGAGGCAGCAGCTGCAGGACCTACTTATGGCAAATTGCTTAATGGCACCCAACATATGATTCACCAAGACAGTCAGTCACACAATCACATACAAGAACAGTCAGCATGCAACTCAGGCAGCCTTCCTTCTAGTAAAAAAAAAAAATCGGGATCAAATCAGAGCTTACAAAGTCATTCATCCACAGTGAGAGGATCAGGCAATCTGCATAAACCACTGGTGACCACGTGAGCTGTAGCAGTAGTCAGAGTGGGATAGAAGACGAGCAGAGACTAGGATGAAGACCTCCAATTTGACTTCAGTGAAAGTACAGGAGTTCAAAGAAAAACTCATGGTTCTAGACACTCAGAAAGAAGAGGAAATAGGTTGAGCCTAAGAAGAACAGTGGAGTATCAAGACATAATTTGCGAAGACAATAAAATAAGTATGTGGCCAAGCCAGATGTGGATGTAAGGTCTATAAGGAAATCTGGTAGTGGAATGCAGAAGATGAGGAAGTTGTGAAGAGAAAGCAGGAGCACGTGAAGGAGAGAGAGAGAGCAAAGATAAATCAGGTTAAGAAGGAATACTTGCTGGCTAATAAAGCGGATAAGAGGGAGCAGTCACAATTGGCAATGACCTCATTGACCCTCTTCAAGAGAAATCTTAATGAGTAGATGGGAAATAGAAAATTCACCCCAGGGCTCACTCCAGTGGCTTTACTCAACAGAGGCACTGGGAACTAAGGTTGGGTGTCATGATGCCAGGGTAATCCTATGGGCTAGGCTTGTAAAGGCTCCAGGGCCATTAGCCTAGTACACACCTATGACAGCAGATGGCACAAAGATTATCTGTCAGGCTGCAAATCAATGACAAAAAGATGAAGAAAGTTGGAACGCATTTTTGATAATGTACACCAGCAACAATCTACTCACCCGTCAAGAGGAAAGCATGGACAGATAGATGGTGAACTTGAAGAAACTTCTGAATGAAGAAACCACACAAAAGTTACACTGCTGTATGCATAGCCTACAATGAAAGAGAAAGGTGAACTCACCCTAGAAGTACAAAGTGCACTAAGGAAAATTAACTCAGGGAAAGGGACAGGCTCAGATGAAGTCAGAACAGATATGACCAAAATGCTGGGTGGTTAGGAGGGGAAATGGCTCCTAAGGGTAATCAACATGGTATGGAGAGAGAAAAAGAGAGATTCTGAGGCATATACAAGTTGACAGGAAAATAAACATTTCACTGGTAGCATAAAAAAACAAGGAGGATACTCACAACTACAGGCATCAATCTCTTGTTACACTGCACGAAAGTATTGGAGAGGGTGACTGGCAATTTAATATATGTAGAAGTAGAAGGTAAGATGAGAGTTGAGTAGTCTGGACTCAGACCAGGATGTAGTACAATTGACCAACATTTGCAGTGACACAGATAGTGGAGAATCTGCAAGATAGAGGTCAGACTCGCAAAAATGTTCCCAGTGGGTGTGGATGTGGTTTGGCCTCACAGAAGGGTTCCCAGTGAGTGTCAGTATGAATCAGGGTTCATGTTTGAGCCCACTCCTGTTGGTGCTGGTGATGGACTACATCAGCAAATAGACTAGATGGGATGGATCAATAATGCTGCAGATAATGTGGCATTACTAACAGACTGAACTGGAACTTCATCAAATGACTGGGGTACTGGAATGCAAAACTGAAGGTACGTGGTATGAAATGAAGTATAGACACAACACTGGTCATTGCAGCAAATAGAGGAATTCAAAAGAATTTGAAAATTGAGATAGAAAGGGAAATAGTGGAACACATTAACAGTTTCAGATATCTGGGAAGTGTGGCTGAAGAGAAGGGTAGTCTAAATGCTGAGGTTAGAGTTACAATCAGAGGTATATAACCAACTAACAAAAAGTGTCAGAGATATTGTGTGACAAAAGAAAGAAAAAGAAGCAGAAAATTATGGTATACAAAACAGTAATTAGTGCTTCTGCATGGCACAAAAATGTTAGCAGTGAAGGCAGGGCAGCTGAGAAATCCTGAGGTGATGGAGATGAAGTAGACTATGGGAAAATGAAGAAATAAGGGTTTCAGAGCATAAGCCAAATTAGTCGCAGTTGTACAGAAGGTCAAGGAGCACAGATTATGTTATTTCACTTATATGTTTAGGAACGCAGAGCAGAATCTGATTTGGTAAAGCATATACTGGAGAGAGAAGGGAAGAAGGCAAATGGAGACATCCAGCCCAAAGACAGGTGGATTAAGTGAGTGAAGACCTGCAAGATTCAAGCATGCATGTCAAAGAAGTTAGGAGAATGTCCCCGAATCATGAGATGTGGCAACAGTAAAAATGGAAGTGGGTATTGTTGATGATGATGATGATGATGATGAAGGCTTTAGTGGCAGTAACAGATATGGTGAGTTACATTAAAAATTCCAAAAAATATGTATAAAGAGGATACACCACGACAATCGAAGCCAACCAAATCACCAGCAAATATATTCCAACTGCAGAAATGTTCCAAAACGAAGTTTATTAAGGCAAAAAGAAGAGAGACAGTAAGTCCTTTCACGTCACGAGGACGCTTCATCAGACTTAATTAAGTCCCTGCATCAAACATCTTATATAATAATAAAAGAACTCCTACTGGGTAGCGACTATGAAAGTTCATACAATAAAAAGCTTAATAATTGGTTCACATGAAGGGAAGGAGGGAAAATTTCAACACTTCATACTCAATAACATTTTAAAATACATATTATAATATAAAATTTTATATATATATATATATATATATATATATATATATATATATATATACAGAAATATCTATAAAAGTAATAATAATCTATATAAATTATCTGATAATATATATAAATCCATCAACGTTTAAAAGGTTTGCCTATTAAAAATGGTCTCAAAGAAACTTTGTCATTAAGGCCATGGCCCCTATCTGCTGCTAACTTAATTATCCACTTTACTTCTTTCTTTTCTGTGCTATTACGCATGCATCCTAGCCTCTCTGGCCTATAAATATGTTCTAATACTATAAATTGAAAAACATGTGTACTATCTCTTTGAAGAACATGATTAGCCAAAGCATTGAGTTCATTTTCCTTGTTAATAGCATATACATGTTCTCTAATACGTTCTCTCAAGGTTCTAGTGGTCATACCTACATAAAAACTTTGGCATTTTGTACATTGACCTAGGTAAACCACATTCCTACTCTTGCAATCCTCATATTTATTGAACTCATATTTCTTCCCTGTGTCCGGATAGCTATACCTTATACTAATAACAACACCTCTATAGTTAATACTATTAAAAAACATTGGAACATTCTACAGCTTGATGACAATATTAAGCAAATAGTAGGAGACAAACCATCTTTTAGTTACAAGAATACTAAGTCTTTAAAGAGACTGTTATGTTATGATAATATGAGACAAGATGGTATACACTCCCAAAGGAAAGGCACACATGCTTGTCGTACATGCAATCAATGTAGCTATATTAAAAACTCTAATGAATTTGTACATCCAGACACAGGGAAGAAATATGAGTTCAATAAATATGCGGATTGCAAGAGTAGGAATGTGGTTTACCTAGGTCAATGTACAAAATGCCAAAGTTTTTATGTAGGTATGACCACTAGAACCTTGAGAGAACGTATTAGAGAACATGTATATGCTATTAACAAGGAAAATGAACTCAGTGCTTTGGCTAATCATGTTCTTCAAAGAGATAGTACACATGTTTTTCAATTTATAGTATTAGAACATATTTATAGGCCAGAGAGGCTAGGATGCATGCGTAATAGCACAGAAAAGAAAGAAGTAAAGTGGATAATTAAGTTAGCAGCAGATGGGGCCATGGCCTTAATGACAAAGTTTCTTTCAGACCATTTTTAATAGACAAACCTTTTAAACGTTGATGGATTTATATATATTATCAGATAATTTATATAAATTATTATTACTTTTATAGATATTTCTGTATATATATATATATATATATATATATATATATATATATATATATATATATAAAACATTTTATATTATAATATTATGTATTTTAAAATGTTATTGAGTATGAAGTGTTGAAATTTTCCCTCCTTCCCTTCATGTGAACCAATTATTAAGCTTTTTATTGTATGAACTTTTATAGTCGCTACCCAATAGAAGTTCTTTTATTATTATATAAGATGTTTGATGCAGGGACTTAATTAAGTCTGATGAAGCGTCCTGGTGACGTGAAAGCGCTTACTGTCTCTCTTCTTTTTGCCTCAATAAACTTCGTTTTGGAACATTTCTGCAGTTGGAATATATTTGCTGGTGATTTGGTTGGCTTCGATTGTCGTGGTGTATCCTCTTTATACATATTTTTTGGACTTATCTGTTTTTTTAGAGGATACTTTATCCTGGTTAGTATTTTATACGCTTTACAGTTACATTAAAAAATAGTGAGGTTAGCAAAACCAAAATACAACTGACATGAAAGTTCTGAACTAAAAACTGCCAAATGTTGCATTTGAGAAAAAAGCTCAAATAGGATTGCCTATTAAGAAATTAAAAAAAAAGAAAATACCTCATAGTATTGTGCATTTTGAGACTGAACTACACTGCTCAATCGCAGACATACTGTATACATAGCAAAGCACAGATGCCACTGCACCAGAGGCCATGTCCAGTCTTACAAATGCAATGCACTCTGCTTGTATTAGTAAAAGCAACATACACAAATAAGTTAAAATATCAAAACCCCCCACCAAAGAGTATGGCATAATTCAAAGATGTGTCACCGGATATGATATTTGCATATTGACATATCACTGTAGTGCCATATGTCAGTTATAACCAGATGTATGCACTGAATTCGGGGCAGGTGCAATATACAAGTCCATAAACAAAAGAAATCCCCAAAGCTGGGCATGAACCTGCCTTTCTTCCATCACTAATTAATAGATACAGACTGCATATGGTAGACACTGAAGCTATCAATGGCACAGCACCAAGGTGTATGTTGAAATTAAGTCAACAAACTCAGTCCAACTCTCCACAGGCCCTCACTATAAGAATAGGAAAACTAAGGTGTGCAAGTTTGGCAGAAGGCTCATGTTGATATGACTGGGCCATGGTCCTCTGTGTAACACAAAACAGCACAAGACAGGAGTGCTGAGTTGTGTACATCTTCACAGTGCCAGCAGCCTGCTTTCATAAATGCCAGAGCCATAACTCTGAAATAATTACACAGTACACACCAGAAAAGCATCTTTAGGCCAATTTGCAGAGCAGTTAATAAATTCAGAACCCCCATCCACTGAGTAGTTCTGATTATGCTGGAGGCAGAGCTGCAAATAATTTTCAAAAGACGGGGTGAAAAAAAATCAGATTCATTGATGTGTTCCCACATCAAAGTGAACAATAATTACAGAGAGCTGTGCAACAGCATATGTCAAGTCTTCAAGAGGTGGCATAAATAATAGATAACCTTGAAGACAAAGCCTGAGAGAACTATATTGTTTATATTAGTTAAAAGAAAAAAACTGTGTCAGTTTTACTCTCTAAGTGATCTTAGTGGGATACAGCACATGGTCTGTAAGGTGAATACATTTTAAAAACAGAGATATTTTTATACCATTCAGAAGATGAAAGCAAATGCTGAAATATATTGCTTACATTAGTTGAGAAAGAAAACATGTCAGTTTTGACCTACAAGTGATCTTAATGATATACAACTCATGGTGTGTAAGGTGAATATATTAAAAAAAAAAAACAGAAATATTCATATTCCTTTTAGCAGATGAAAGCAAACACTGACTGACAGTTCAGATTACATACTAAACAAAGGTTTGACTTGTACTTAATTAGACAGTCTTCAGCAACATTGCAAGACAACTGCAAAACATTGAAATACAGCAAAATAATAAAACAAATTATTTTACAAATGTACTATTTAGGTAGCTCTCTGTATCACAGCCATAGTTAAAGCAATACAGAAAATATAAAGGGATATCCATATCTATAATATTATATAATATATAAAAATAAAATATAATACATACAAAGATTATCTCAAGGTTTTATGTACTTTAAATTCATTTCCAAAGGATGCTTGTTGATTAGTGGGGGTAGTGGTGATAAGCCATACCAATTAACAATACTGGCTTACTTTTTGTGGGTCTTACATTACAAAAGATTTAATGAACATATAATTTTCTTTGGCTTACATAATATTAACTATTATGTTGGAAATGATTGAATACATTGATGGTTCTAGCTGTAAATAAGTTCTTCTCTGAGTGTTTGGTAGTACCTTATAACTCATCTCTTTTTGAAGGAAATTCCAGTCAACATGTTCAGCCTTAGGAAAAAGGCTTTTCACCTAGAGAGAAATTAAATGCTAGCTGCAAGGTGTACATTAGTGACTCCGTTGATAGTTTGGCCATAATTTCTTTTAATTAGGAGGCACTTGTCTGAGTTATGCAGGTTGAATGACAATATGTTTCACTATAGCAGCACCTGGGCTATAATAGGTTCATAGGTTCATAGGTTAGTACTAGGCTAACTGCCCTTGTGAGCCATTGTAAGCCTAGCCAGTTATCCCTTGTGAGACTCAAACCCTGCACCTTGTGTTTGTAAGGCAAACACCTTAACCATTAGGCCACCCTCCCAACCCTCCTTTGGCTACTGAGATTAAATTTCATTCTCTTTCTCATATCAATGAAATAAACCTGATTCTTTTATTTTCAGTTTCTTGTAATAATGAAGTATTCTGTGACAAGTTTAAGGTAATCACTGGAAAGGCAAAAGTCATTTGAATATAAGGGTAGTTATGCCTGCTGCCTTAATTGTCTCCAGATTTAGCAGGTTTCTTAACCTATAAAAATAATTAAGCTATACGAGTACCTTTTTGACTATTTCCTTCATGGGGTGTGCAAATTAGAGTTGCTTGTAGATAATACATGGACATCCATGTACCTTCAGGCTGTAAGCTGAACAAATGATGGAATCTAGGGAATCAGTAATGGAAAATCAAGAATAAAATTCTGTGTGGTATTAAATATCACAATTGCTAACTTTCTAGTAGTAACAAGTCTTTTTTTTGTTCTTTGTCAAAGGGTCACTTCCATAGTACACTCAGATTGTCCTGGAGTTTGTCACATAAAAAGAAATAGTAGCAGCAAAATTTAAAAATATATATATATATATAGATGTCAGGGTTCGCAGGTCAAAGGTAAAATTGTTAACAAATAGGGAAAAGAGTAGCAAACCAAACCTAATACTGAACCTGAAATAATTACACAGTACGTATGCCTAAATGAGGTATACTGTAAATAAATTTTACATGAATAAACCAGAAAATATATCTTAGTAAAGCATTGTGAGAACATTCTTAATGAAAAATGTCTTCTCCAAAGCCAATTTAGAGAATACCAAAAAGAGGATATCTTAACCCATCTCCATATTGGCATAGGTGTGTTACCATACAGAAAGGTATTAGGCCACTGATCAAATGTTAAGAATGCAGTGGAAGAAACTAGATGTTAGTGTAGTAGTGTCAAATTTTAAAGTAAACTGAGTGTGACGGCATGCTTAAAACTATGTAGTTGGCAAGTTTTACACGTGTCAAAGCTAAATGTCTGCTGAATGTTGAAGGATAACAGTGAAAATGTAAGTGCAAAGAAGTGGGGATATATACTCTATAACTCTGAAATTGTGTTACCTCTCAGTTTACCCACTTCTTCAAAATACAACAGTCCATAGTTAATTATATAAGTGGTCGGGGAGTGTGGGTGGTATAACCTATTTCAGAGATTGCAGGCTATGGGAATTCCCCTGCAAAACCACTTTAAAAAGTGCACCTGTAAGCTTTGGGTTTTGAAGTTTTGTAATGAATAATTATCTACTTTTCAGAGGTTTGGGACTCAGTATCAGTTGTCACAGTTCACATAAGGGGTCATCAACAATTTGCTCTTTTGTGGATCAACAGTCAAAGAAAAGTACTATGGTGTGTGTACAGGAGGATGTTGTAGAGATGTTATATTTTACGACATGAATCAGTACTAATCTTAAATAAATGTGACTACTTTTTCAGTGAAATGAAGGTTGTTGCAAACTTTGCAGCATGTGAAATGCATTCTCATGAAGTCTGTAATTTCAGACAAAAGTGTTTAATACACAAATAAAAGACTTTTGGACTATTTATCCTGCCTTGTTGGTCATCCTTTCTACATATTTGATTGGTTATTGATGGTTTTTTTTGTTTCTGACTGGGTGGCATCCCCTGATTTGGTTGTTTTTGTGTGGATTTGTTTTCTGTTTTTGTTGGATTTTCAACAATCTTGAGAAAATTGGGTTTGCAGAATATTTTTTTCACAAACTACTGAAACTCACAACAGTGATATCAGTGAACTCATTAGGAACTTAAGCAGGATGGTTCAGCTTCTTACCCAACAGTCAATAGATTGTTCTTGTTCAGTGGGGAATATTAGTGACATGGTTGGTAACTGTTCTAATGGTGCTGGTAATTTTCAGAACCCCTGTTTGGACAATTCTGCTATGCAGCACACACAAAATAAAGGGGAAGTGAGAAGGCTAGTTTCAACTATGGCTACCAGAATGTTGGTGTTTTTGTTGAACACAGATGTGTAGGGGGGCTCGGGAGGTTGGGATCCCCCAAGGTACACTCAATGCACAATTGATAAGGATGGAAACATTTTGTTCCAACAGCATTCTCTTTAACTTGACAACGCTTATTTGAAACAATGTTTAAAGGAAAAGTCAGTCCCAAAGGGAATATGAACCTGGAAGTTTCCTAATGGTACTGTGAAAGGTTCCCGGTTACACCAGGAAATTATTGCACTGTTTGACAAAAATGGATTCCAACTTATGAAGTTTATTATTAAAGACTGACAATCAACTGGTCAGTATTAATGCTGAACTTAAACAATATGATTTTTCAGGACTTGTTGTTTGACCAATATTTCAACAATTAAAAATCCATCTTTTAAAAAGTGGACACATTTTTAAAGAATAAGAATCGTAAGCATAAAAAACTGAAGCATTACTGGAAGGCTTAGAAAGAAGGGAAGGCATATCCTATACCTGTTGGGTCAGCACCTAGCACTCCATGACATTCGAATAGTCCTGGTGGGAATTTTGGTCCCACTGATGATCAAGTTTTTGATCCCTTTGAGCTAGTATCCTTTGAGATCAATTCCTCCACAGAAGAGGTTGGTGAAATAAAGGTGAAGAAATATGTAATTCACCTGGTATGGATTTTCCCTCTCTGGTTGGTTGACAAGTCAATAAGAATTTTGCCCCCCCCCCACCTCCTAGAGGTGGAGAGGATGCAGACAAAGTTAATGGAGATGACAGTAGAACTTGAATTCCCAGGTACTGTGCGAGTTTCTGACCAAATGAATTTTAAGATTTTTAACTACACTGGAATGACTATTACTGGAACTCACCACTGCCTTTTTCTGTGAGGTTTTATGTTTGTTCCATCCTATCATGTGGATTTAGTTGGAATTCTGTTAGATTTGAAATTATTTGATTGAAACATAACATTTTTCCTTAATTTTTAACAATCATGATGATTTGGTTAACACTCAGTCCTTGATGGGGAAAAATACCTACCGCCCTATCCAGTATTATCCGTGTCTGAAAAACAGTGTGAAAAAAACCTTAGGGCTGTTTTTGAAGGTGGTAAATTTAAATGTCACTTCAATTTATCTAAAGAGGACTGGAGAATTTTGAATGATTTGGGCTCCAATTCAACTAACAGGTTTATGAAACCGTTCAAGGGTGGAGGGGTTGTTTTGATGTTACACACTATGTCGCAATGTACATCTGTAAATGAAATTAATGTTTATAATCACAAAATTTAGCTTTGGTTAGAAAATGTATTGATGGAGGGGATAATTAATGGGAGTCTGTTTCATTACCTAAAGGCTGACAAACCTAGAATTCCAACTACTTCTGGCATTCCAAAGGTTCATATAAAAGTCAGTGACCTCCCTTTAAGACCCATTGTTGTTGTACACAGTTCAAACACTGAACCCTTGGTGAAGTTTACTGATTCTAAATTGAAAAATATATTGGTTTCTAGTCCCAACATACTAAGGGATTCTTGGTACTTGTAAATTCTAAGAAATACACATTTTCTGATGGAGGTGAGCTTATTACCACAGACATTAAAGAGTTATTTACTGTAATTCTGCACTCGTTTGATACTAATCAGTTTGAACAAAAGTTATTTCAACTTGCACTTGATTCCAGTTCAGACATTGTGGTGCAAATCAAGGTCCTGGATGTTGTACTGAGATACTACATTTTTAGGTCTGAAGGGGAATTTTACCATCAAACAGAATGGATGGCAGTGGGAGCTGCATGTGCCCCAATGAATGACAACATTGTTTTAATGTTTTGGGAAAGGAGCATTTTGTTTTCTTCCAAAATCTAACAGTATTGGGATGTATATACCTTAGATTCCTGGATGATGCCTTTATGATTTGGAATGGGTCCCTATAAATGTTAGAGGAATTTGCTGAGTTTATAAATTCCACCATAGAGTTTTTAAAGTTCTCTTATAATTATTTACATGACTGCATTGACTTTTTTGGATATTATTGGGGGGTTATTTTCCTTCAAAAGTATTTAAGAAACATAATTTTTCCAACAGTTATTTACATTTTAAAATTAACCACCCTTGCAAATAAAAAATCAGTGTAGTAAAAGGTCATATGGTACAGACTTCCAGGCATGTCTAAGAAGAAGCTTTTTTTTTTTTTTTTACCAACAGATAGACTAGTTGTTGAATTTATTATTGGAGAGGGGATACCCCAAGAATCTTCTTGAAGATTTAAAAGTACTGTATTTTCATTTTTTCTGTTTCCTAATTGTCTGTTTCATTGAACAGTGTGCTGTGTCTCTCTCTGCTATCAGAGGGGGTGGTGCTCTTATCACTTCTTTGTTATCTGATATTTAATAGCCTAGAGGGCTTCCTCTGTACTTTAAGTGCTTACCACAAAGTTTGAGAAATCATTTTATGCTCAACTTCTGAAAGAATTGCTTGGCTACAATCATCTTCATTAGAAGCTGAAGGTAAGTGAAACTTGCAGTAGTGTATTTCAGTCTTCTGTTAAGTACAAGCTGGCAGTTTTAAAAGTACTGTATTTTCATTTTTTCTGTTTCCTAATTGTGTGTTTCATTGAACAGTGTGCTGTGTGTCTCTCTGCAGTTAGTTCCCGACCCACCCTGTTGTTGTGTTGGTATTAGCGTTGGTGACTCTGGAATTGTCCACCCCTCCTGTAAGTCTGTGTTAGAACACTCCTCCTGTGTCCATCTCATATGCTCACTTAACTGAGTAGAGTGAGATCATATTCTGAGTCTAGTGTTCACTCTACTTAATACAGAGAGAAGATTTGAGAAGGCCAACTCACTTAGGTTCTTCCTTCCTCACTCCTTGCACTTAAAAAAAATTGCACTTTATTCATTTGCTTTTATTCTATTTATGTTTCCTCCTACTTTATTTTGCTTTTGCCTCTTCTTAAGAATACTCAATTCTATTTATTCTGCTGCATTTATTACTGCCAGATAGTAGCCTGATTAAATTGTAACTGTTATTCTAAGTCTTTTGGTTTAAGCACTTGGGCTTCATACCAGCTGTTTTACATTAAGAAGGTTTGTGGTCTGCACTGTTGTGGCAGGACAGGTAGCTTACATCCTTCTAAGCTGGGAATTGCTGATTGAAGGCCCAGTGTCTGCTATTCTAAAAGTGTATTAGTTCTGGCTTAAGCACTTGGGCTTCAGGCCAGTTACTCTACATTAAGAGGGTTTGTGGTCTGCACTCTTGTGGGAGGAGAGGCTGGATTCTGCCCTTCTGAACTGGGAATTTCTGGTCACAGGCTTTTGTGCCTGCTTATTTGAACTGTTTTTTTCTGAAATTTGTGCACCTTGTTGCTGTAGCATAGACCAGATTCAGGCCTGCTGAATCTAGCTTTGTTTGTATAACTTGAGCACTGATCCAGACCATCTTTTTTTGGAGAAGGTTCCCCTACACCCTAGTAGCAGGAATTTGCAGCTAGAACTTGTCTGATTGAAGACTGCTGGAACAGGGCTCAGTTTCGAGCTTTTTTTCTGGTTAATTGGGTAACTTGTTTAAATCACACCAAGAACACTCTCTGTATGCTGGAAAAACAAAGAATTCACTCGAGTGATGAAAACACAATTTATTCCATGATGTGATAAAAACTCCACAGCATTAGCAGCATATACAAAATAAAATGTATACTCCACAGTAACACAATATCCACAGTCCTATCTACTCACCACAACAATAAGTAGGACGTGCTGGAGGGATAGATTCCTGTCCCAGAGACTTCCCATGCTTTGGAACAAGATTCCAATCTACATTAGGCAGAGCTCCTCACTAACACTCTTCAAAAGAAACCTTGACGAGTGTATGGGAAACAAAAAGTTTACCCCGGGGATCACTTCAGTGGCTCTGTTGGACAGAAGCACAGGGAACTAATCTAAGGGGGTGGCGAAAGCCAACACATTCTGGCTAGGCTTATAAATGTCTTCAGGGAGATAGCCTAGTACCTACCTATGAACCTATAAGACATTAAAAATAACATTATCCACAGCAGACATGTTAGATTTCATCCTATTCTGAAAGGTAAGGTAATGAAACCTTGTGACTGTGGAGAAAATATACAAACTAGATACAAAAAATGTATTTGTACCTATACCAATGGAGTCAAGTATGTGAAGGATATTTGGAAGTAAAACTGGAGAATCCTTAGGCAATGAAAAACAACAGAAGTACACCTTTAGGCAAGCACAATATATATGTATATGTATGAAGAAAATGCTGGTGTGTGTGTGTGTGTGTGTGTGTGTGTGTGTGTGTGTGTGTGTGTGTGTATACATATATATATATATATATATATATATATACACACAACACACACACACACACACACACACACACACACACACACACACACACACACACACACACACACACACACACAGGCCAGCATTTTCTTCATACAGCTGTGAGCTTTCAAATAATGCTAAACAGTTCTGTGTCATTTGATTGTTGAGATATTTAGAGCAATATAAAAATAACTACAATACAAATAAAAGATGCACAAATAATATTCATTCTCACTTTATCTGCCCTGAAACAGGAGAAATATCAATGCAGTTTTGTTGACCATCATGTTAGCTTTAAGATTAAATCTTCTAATACCTTGCATGTAGCATGGTTTTAGAAATATTAATACAAATATAAGCTAATTTTGTTAATAGGAGATAAAAGCAAAAATGCTGTTACCACCTTAAATCATCTCTAGGCATTATGAGGTAACTGCAGAAACACCCGGGGATGTCATAAGGTTGTAATGAGGTAAAGAAACCAGGCCAAGGAACATTCTGGACACCATAAGGAGCTACTGGTGTTAACTGGAAGTATACAAAAGGCACTATAGGCTTGAATGAGTTAATTACTTTTCCAAGGAAACTAATTCAAAATTAGATTTATGTTTTCTGCACTTGTGTTCACCACTGAATCAAATCAGTCTCACAGGTTTTTATTTTCTGTCACAGATATGTCAGCAGAAGACATGGAGGCTAATCTACCTCCTTAAAAAGATTTAATGCCATGAACGTCGATTCTGACAATATTTTGCATTCAGCCCCTGTATCCGGACTAAACACAACACATGACTTTAATCATTAGCTGCAGGTACAATGATTCATCATACTTGAAACATGAAATTCCATCTTTATGAGATGAAATCCAAGAATTACGCATCTTGTATTTAACTAACTGCGATCATTACCATGGTTTTGTTATAACTTTGGTGCATCTATATATTTAAAAAATTAAAAGTGATTCTAGGTAAAAAATACTCAGTATGACAAAATGGTGATATCATAAGTAATAACAATGAGGAGAGACACAAGTCATGGTGAGAGAGTGGTGAAGCCTAAGATGACTGATTCTGTGAAAGTTATCTTGCTTTCCGAAACTCAGGCTGTGCAATTTTCTTTTTCATTTTTTTATAGTAAAAAAATGAAAAATGAGTGCCCCAATGAATGACTAAAAACTAATCTCTGCCAGAAGTAAGGAGAGCTTTGACACTGTATGTCTTCAGACTTGACCAAGTATTTCCATTTTGTTTGCTCTGCAACACTTTATCTTGACCTTTATACACTTTTAATAAAATAATTGCAACTCTCTGCAAAGCTCAGACACATTAATAATTGTTTTTGCACAACAGTTTCTCATACTTGCAGCCATACTGTTTTCACTAGGTCTGGATAATGGTTTGATACTTAAAATCCCATTAGTGTTTTTCCAGGAAAATCAAGAATGAATGAGCTAAAATGTGGATTTTCATAAACAAGTCCAAGACTGCTTATTTTTTTTTTGTAATACCACGAAAGAAAGACTCCACTGCACGTCTGGATAAATATTTAATCCACTTGAAGGTAAAACACAACACAATTAGTTTTCTCTAGCTCCTCGGCAAAACTTGCCTTTACAGAGTAAAAGTTCCACAATGACTAATAGCCCACTTTAAATACATTTCGAAAGACACTCCCCTACCAATACTTAAGTAATTACTATTAATTAATTACTAATTAAATTAAAGAAACAGAATACATATATATAAAAAACATATATTTAAAAAAACATATATATACAAATCTCATAACTTATACCAAACTGCTGTTTCTGAAAGTATTCTTTTTTCCTCTGTGATATGATAATCTTGAAGATAGCGTATATAAGTTTCAGGGTTCAAAGGAAGCTTTGCCCACCGCAAGACAACCTTTAAAAATATTGATGTTTGAGTGTTCTCTTCTATTTTCATATTTTTTTCAAAACTGCAGGGCTCACATTTATGAGTCTCAGAATTACAATAGATTTTCAATATTACAATACAATTACAATATTTTTACATTTTTAGCAATACTGTGTTCTATTTTGGATTCATTTTACTCATCTTGCACAATTAATTTATGTTCTCCGACATGCTTTTAAGCTGTACGCTTGAAGGTTCACTCACTTTACACACACACACACACACACACACACACACACACACACACACACACACACACACACACACACACACACACATACGTCACGCTTTGTCAAGTATCAGGTCAGCTTTCTTTCCCACACCTCCAGGTTAGTGGCACAGCATGATGCTTCAGAGATCATCCACATGCAACTAACAATGGGAAAAATTGCAATTCAAATTGTAGCTTGCTACAGATCACCCACCATGTCCCAGGACCCCCATTCCGTGTTTCTGGAAACACTGGGAAACATAAATGTCCTACTAAACACCCTAATATTGGGTTATTTCAATTACCCAAACATTAACTGGGAGAACTACGCAAGTACTAACTCCCTTACCCAACATTTCCTAGAATTTATAAACTCAAATGCCCTGGTTCAACTGGTCAATACTCCCACCAGAGGTGACAACATACTGGACCTGGTCATCACCAACATGGGTGACCAGTGTTCCACACCAGAGGTCAACCCCTTGCTGGTTAGATCTGAGCATAAACAAATCACTGTGGATATCCACATTCTGTCCCCACCCATGGACAAGAAAACCACAGTGAAAAACTTTTCAAAAGCAAACTTCACGTTACTTAACACAGAGGTGGAAAGTTTCAAAGCCCCCATGCTGAAGGATAATGCTGTCCAAGCTGCAAAATCATTTACTAATGCATTCTACGGGCACCTACAAAAATGCATGGATCGTGCCATCCCAAGCAAAACCAAAACTCACTCCTCCAAGAAAAGGAAACCAGTCTGGTAGACTCCTGCCATAAACAAGCTATACAATAGATGGAGCAAATTAGTACAGAAAAGAGTAAAATCCCAAGAAGGGACGAAATCCTTGATCAGTATCAGCAAGAAACTACAATCCCTCATAAAATCATCCAAGGCGAGCTAGAAAGAAAAATTGCGAAGGACTCCAAAGATAACCACAAGGCATACTTTAGCTATGTCAAGAATCTAAGTGGCAATGCTCAGATCTGCTTGGAATTAGTGGAAAATACACTAAACCAGCCGATATCACCAACATCCTGGCAGACAGGTTCAGTGCATGAGACCTCGCAAAGGCCTTCAACACCATTTCCCATTCTGGTATTATAGACACGCTCACCAGCCTGAACATAAACCCCTACATCACAAGATGGGTTGCCAACTGGCTCACAGACAGAACTCACATGGTGAGAGTTGCAGGAGCTAGGTCCTAATCTAACCCGGTTACAAGTGGTGTACCCCAGGGCTCAGTCCTAGTACCCCTCCTGTTCGGCACATACTTTTCAGAGGTACAGGCAAGCACAGGAGGACTATGGCTGACCAAGTTCATGGACGACTGCAAACCAGGGGCTATAATTGACTCTCCACCTGACACAGACATCCTCCAAAAGGGTCTCACTGAGACGGATACCTGTTATCAAAATCATGGCCTCAAGCTAAATGCCAAAAAGTGCATAGTCATCCCCTTTGGAAAAAACAAAGTACCCACAAACTACGACATAGGTGGTAGTCCCCTAAATATGGAAGCCGTAATAAGGGATCTGTGGACCCAAGTAGATAGTAATCTCACCTTTGATAATCTTTCTACGTGGCCCACCTAATCACAAAAGGGTTTGCATCCAGATCAAAAGAGGTCATTGTGCTCCTCTACTCATCACTCATCAGACCCATCATAGAGTACAATGGCCCATTTGGGATATACCTTACAAGACACCTGCAACAGTTGGAAAGACCACAGAAGTACCTCACCAAGAGGATCACTGGCCTCAAACAGATGCCCTATGCAGCCCGACTGAAGAAACTCCAGCTGTACTCGGTTGCATACCGCCTACTCAGAAGTGATCTCTGCCTGACATACAAAGCCATGTCCAACCTAGAATTGATGGACATGCTCCACCTAAAAAAAACCTTATCCTCTCGAGCCACATGCTCTAGGGATCTAAACCTCACCACAACAATAAGTAGGACGTGCTGGAGGGATAGATTCCTGTCCCAGAGACTTCCCATGCTTTGGAACAAGATTCCAATCTACATTAGGCAGAGCTCCTCACTAACACTCTTCAAAAGAAACCTTGACGAGTGTATGGGAAACAAAAAGTTTACCCTGGGGATCACTTCAGTGGCTCTGTTGGACAGAAGCACAGGGAACTAATCTAAGGGGGTGGCGAAAGCCAACACATTCTGGCTAGGCTTATAAATGTCTTCAGGGAGATAGCCTAGTACCTACCTATGAACCTATAAGACATTAAAAATAACATTATCCACAGCAGACATGTTAGATTTCATCCTATTCTGAAAGGTGAGGTAATGAAACCTTGTGACTGTGGAGAAAATATACAAACTAGATACAAAAAATGTATTTGTACCTATACCAATGGAGTCAAGTATGTAAAGGATATTTGGAAGTAAAACTGGAGAATCCTTAGGCAATGAAAAAACAACAGAAGTACACCTTTAGGCAAGCACAATATATATGTATATGTATGAAGAAAATGCTGGTGTGTGTGTGTGTGTGTGTGTGTGTGTGTGTGTGTGTGTGTGTGTGTGTGTATATATATATATATATATATATATATATATATATATACACACAACACACACACACACACACACACACAGGCCAGCATTTTCTTCATACAGCTGTGAGCTTTCAAATAATGCTAAACAGTTCTGTGTCATTTGATTGTTGAGATATTTAGAGCAATATAAAAATAACTACAATACAAATAAAGATGCACAAATAATATTCATTCTCACTTTATCTGCCCTGAAACAGGAGAAATATCAATGCAGTTTTGTTGACCATCATGTTAGCTTTAAGATTAAATCTTCTAATACCTTGCATGTAGCATGGTTTTAGAAATATTAATACAAATATAAGCTAATGTTGTTAATAGGAGATAAAAGCAAAAATGCTGTTACCACCTTAAATCATCTCTAGGCATTATGAGGTAACTGCAGAAACACCCGGGGATGTCATAAGGTTGTAATGAGGTAAAGAAACCAGGCCAAGGAACATTCTGGACACCATAAGGAGCTACTGGTGTTAATTGGAAGTATACAAAAGGCACTATAGGCTTGAATGAGTTAATTACTTTTCCAAGGAAACTAATTCAAAATTAGATTTATGTTTTCTGCACTTGTGTTCACCACTGAATCAAATCAGTCTCACAGGTTTTTATTTTCTGTCACAGATATGTCAGTAGAAGACATGGAGGCTAATCTACCTCCTTAAAAAGATTTAATGCCATGAACGTCGATTCTGACAATATTTTGCATTCAGCCCCTGTATCCGGACTAAACACAACACATGACTTTAATCATTAGCTGCAGGTACAATGATTCATCATACTTGAAACATGAAATTCCATCTTTATGAGATGAAATCCAAGAATTACGCATCTTGTATTTAACTAACTGCGATCATTACCATGGTTTTGTTATAACTTTGGTGCATCTATATATTTGAAAAATTAAAAGTGATTCTAGGTAAAAAATACTCAGTATGACAAAATGGTGATATCATAAGTAATAACAATGAGGAGAGACACAAGTCATGGTGAGAGAGTGGTGTAGCCTAAGATGACTGATTCTGTGAAAGTTATCTTGCTTTCCGAAACTCAGGCTGTGCAATTTTCTTTTTCATTTTTTTATAGTAAAAAAATGAAAAATGAGTGCCCCAATGAATGACTAAAAACTAATCTCTGCCAGAAGTAAGGAGAGCTTTGACACTGTATGTCTTCAGACTTGACCAAGTATTTCCATTTTGTTTGCTCTGCAACACTTTATCTTGACCTTTATACACTTTAATCAAATAATTGCAACTCTCTGCAAAGCTCAGACACATTAATAATTGTTTTTGCACAACAGTTTCTCATACTTGCAGCCATACTGTTTTCACTAGGTCTGGATAATGGTTTGATACTTAAAATCCCATTAGTGTTTTTCCAGGAAAATCAAGAATGAATGAGCTAAAATGTGGATTTTCATAAACAAGTCCAAGACTGCTTATTTTTTTTTTGTAATACCACGAAAGAAAGACACCTGCTGCATATGGATAAATATTTAATCCCAATCCACTTTAAGACACAACACAAAGTTCCACAATGACTAATAGCCCACTTTAAATACATTGAAAAGACACTCCCTACCAATACTTAAGTAATTACTATTAATTAATTACTAATTAAATTAAAGAAACAGAATACATATATATAAAAACATATATTTAAAAAAACATATATATACAAATCTCATAACTTATACCAAACTGCTGTTTCTGAAAGTATTCTTTTTTCCTCTGTGATATGATAATCTTGAAGATAGCGTATATAAGTTTCAGGGTTCAAAGGAAGCTTTGCCCACCGCAAGACAACCTTTAAAAATATTGATGTTTGAGTGTTCTCTTCTATTTTCATATTTTTTTTCAAAACTGCAGGGCTCACATTTATGAGTCTCAGAATTACAATAGATTTTCAATATTACAATACAATTACAATATTTTTACATTTTTAGCAATACTGTGTTCTATTTTGGATTCATTTTTACTCATCTTGCACAATTAATTCTATGTTCTCCGACATGCTTTTAAGCTGTATGCTTGAAGGTTCACTCACTTTACACACACACACACACACACACACACACACACACACACACACACACACACACACACACACGCACGCTCGCGCTTTGTCAAGTATCAGGTCAGCTTTCTTTAATAATCTTCCACTGTACTGATACTTTTTGATTCCACATATAATTCTACTGTTTGTTAAAAAATTATGCAGATCTGCAAACAACAGCCAAATTGCTTTATTGTTTCATCTCATTTACATAGCCTTGAATGGCTCCTTATTGAAGACCCAAGCAGTGTCACTTGCAAATATGAGCCAATCATATCAAAGGACTGCATCAGTTGTTGTGTCTTTCGGCTTTTCCCGGTTAGGGGTCGCCACAGCGGAACTCCGGTCCGCTAATGATTGGTAGTTGATTTTTATATGCCGAGTTACCAGCCCTGACGCACAACCTTCAACGAAGGTACGCCCATTCATGCATGTCTCCACGCAGAAGACACTCTAAGAATCAAACCGGACAGCGTCTTACTGTGAGGCGACAACGCTACCACAGCACCACCACTCATACAAATATTCTGTCTGTGGAAAGGAACATCCTAGGATGCGATGGAAATAATTCCTCTTTCCCAGATGGCTAGCATCAAAGCTGCAGGGAGTAAAAAAATAAAGACCTTCCCCTACTGAACATAGAGTCCCAGTAAAATACCTTAGCATGCAAGCACATATTCAACACCATGTGAATAAATCCCCCCCCCCCAACCACCCAAAAAATAGACAGATCTGTAATATGTTGATGTTTCCTGGATAAATATTTAAATGTAAAACAATCACCTATAACATGTACAGTTATGGATGACCATAATCTGGTAAACCACAGGACAAAGATAGACTAACTCCTCAAGAGGGCTTTGACATAACATTGGGCAATATATTATGACTTTTCAAGGACAATTATTTTCTTACACACAAAAAGCATATCTGTTATACATTAAAACCGCACGGACTATACAGAGAGTAAGATATCCACGGTCACCTCTTCCAGATCAGAAGTGCTATTTATTACAAACATGTTGCATGCAGTGTTGCAGAGATTTCCAACCATGGTGCTGTATGCCACATAACATCAGATATATACTACTACCACTACTACTTATGCATGCCCAGTACAAGTCCCTGATGTCTGGTGCAGGCCCTCCAAAGACTGCTATCAGTCAATGCAGCCTAAACATAATCATACTCATTCACATTGGCCTATATGTTTTATACTGTACAGCTGAGAACCCTTGGGCTTCATAGATGGCAACATGTAGTCATCGGGCACTGAACAGCATTGATGGTTATATAGCTGCATGCATTCTTATTTTATATGATGGCGTGAAAGATCATCAGCAAACAGAGGTATAAGACACGATGTACACTAACATACACCTAGTACTTAGTGACTATCATTAAGAGCTTATCTAAACAACTTGGGCTTGGTTTGTCATTTACTGTTGAGTTGCCTGGTAAGAGAAGTTTTAATTTAAATTTTATTTTATTTCTTACCATTGTTTTTCACTGTTCATAGGAAGGAATGGATAGCTTGTAGGCAAGATCTACTATGATTTATATTTTATTTTACCTTTAATTTTCACAGTTTGTTGTTAGAAATGGATAGATCCATGGTGGGGGTGCTGTGGTAGCGTTGTTGCCTCACAGTAAGACGCTGACCAGTTCGACTCTCAGCTAGTGCATCTTCTGCATGGAGACATGCATGAATGGGCGTACCTTCGGTGAAGGTTGCGCGTTAGGGCTGGCAACTCAGCACGTAAAAATCAACTGCCAATCATTAGTGGACCGGAGTCCCGCTGTGGCGACCCCTAACCGGGAAAAGCCGAAAGAGTTGTTAGAAATAGACAGGTCTGAGACAGGCAAACTCTAGGCATTCTAAGGGATGTAGTGAGCTATAAAGTCACATAGATGGCAGAGAGGACAATCCAGAGCTTATCTAAATAATCCTGTCTTGGTTTGAGATTTACTGATCTTTCCTGTTAAAAGAGGGGTGACATTGATTGACTTTTAGAACTTGTACAGTCAGAGCAGCAACTTTACTTCACTTACTTTAGCATTTAGTTGCACACTGCTTCTGTGATTCTTTTTCATAGATCTTGATTTAAATTCTATCTGGATTCTGTGGAAACTGATTTTGATTATTCTTTTTTTTATAATTTTTTATTCATTTGAAGCAAAATAGGCATTCCTTAAATGAATATGCCATTAATGATTTGCTAAAGCAGAAATATCTTGTAATGTGTAATAAGTGCTATGTATATTTAAAGGTAACACCTGATAACACTGATAGTTTGTGTTCCTCATGTCAAAAACTGAATGATTTGCTTCCCATTAATAGTAGTAAATGTAGACTTACTGATGACGACTGCACTTGCGCAATTGACATGACTTGGAGAATTGTTTTCACACATATTAATGGCTGGATTGGTGAGATAAATAATGTTAGACAAAGATAAAATAGAACACATGTAGGAAAAGGTGCATCTGTTGTTTGTAAAAATCACTCAAGCCATATGGAACAAGACAATACCCCTGACAACAATGGAAGTGAATTATGGATACAGGTATTCAGCAATCTGAGGAATCAGAGTAAGCAAAGCAGAATATAATTCCAACAGTAACCAGGTACCTCTGCAAAAACACAAAACAAATCCAAAGAATAAAAGCAGGCAGAGGCAAGGCTCCAGTTTCTTCAGCTGATTTATTACAAGACACACAAGCGCTTTCACCACAAGGCTTCTTCAGGTGTATAAAAAGCAGCACTCAACACACCCATTCTTATACTAAGCATTAGCTAGTCACATGATTAAAAGAGAAAACTCTTAAAGGCACAAAGAACAAGTGTATTCAGCCCACAGTAAAATGCATAGTAAAATATACAAAAAACTTCATTGCAAAAAACACATTTCATAAAAGCAATATTACAAAAAATACATATTACAAATACACATAAACCACATAAATGTAACAGATTCTACCTATGTAATGGTCTATTTTTCAGGATGGGTCTCAATGGTACATGGTCATTAAGACCATGTCCTGTGTTAGCTCTTAATCTCACAATCCATTTAGCCTCCAGGTTCTCAGTTTGAACTCTGGTGTCACCACCCATCAAGTTCTCATAACATTTACCTAATACCATAAATGTAAAGGTGTGTTGATCATTCGTTTCTTTAATGTGCTTTGCTAAAGCATTGAACACACTACCCTTCTTAATATGGTATAGGTGTTCCCTGATCCTATCCCTTAATAGTCTATCTGTCTTTCCCACGTAGAATTTACTGCATACTTTACAAGTAGCAAGGTAAACCACATGTGAAGTATCACACCTTGCACTGGTTCTTAGTGTATGAGTTACACCAGTGTCTGGATGCAGAAACTCCATATCTTGATTTATAAATTTACAGAGCTGGCACCTAGTGCACGGTTTAGTCCCTGGTGTATCCTCTGTCCTGATTTGGTCTCTGGGATTGCAAAGTCGTCTCCTTAGCGACTTCTTATTTTTAAAAGTAAACTGTGGATGTGTTCCTATCAGGTTGCTAACTTGTTTATCAGATGTCAAGATATTCCAATGCTTGTCTATAATGTCTGTGTAGTATCTTAGATTTCTAGAATAGCTAAAACACATTTTAAGTGGTTGTGAGATTTGTTTCTGTTGACCCCCGTTGCATAAATCACTCTCTACCTGTTCAGAGAAATAGGGTCTGTCTCTACTGTGTCTAGAGTTTCTCACTGTCCTAATACTTTGATTGACAAGTTTCTGGTCATAGCCCCTCTCTGCTAGTTCTATATTTATCTTGTCTAGTTGTTCCACAAAATCTGTTTCTCTAGCATTCAATCTAGAGGCCCTGTAAGCTTGATTCTGTGCAACATTCCGAAAAATGTATTGAGGGTGCATGCTATCTTTTCTTAGTAAACTGTTCACATGACATCCCTTCCTAAACATTTTAGTGCTCACTGCACCATTAACTTCTTGTATAATAGAGACATCTAGAAAGCTAACTTCAGTATATGAACAGTTCATGGTGAATTTAAGGAAATGTGTTGAAGCATTAATATAGTCTACAAACATCATTAGCTGTTCTATAGACCCCCCCATAAAAGGAAGAGGTCATCTACAAACCTGCGAAAAAATAATATGTCATCTTTAAAATCGCCCATGACCAAATTATCTTGTTCCCATTTGGACATTACAGCATTCGCATAACTGTTAGCACATGAAGTTCCCATGGCTACCCCGTTGCATTGCCAGTAGACCTTGTCCCTGAACATGAACACATTATTCTCCAGTACCAGACCTAGTAGTAACCGTATTAGGTCCACCATATCTCTATCGTACTCCCTGGTTTCAAGCATTAACTGAGTTACACTATTAATCCCAAAATCATTTGGAATAACAGTGAAAAGTGACACCACATCAAGGGTAACTAACAGCATTTGTTGTTTACAGGCTTGTTGCTCTCTTTCACATGCAAATCTGTATAAGTCTCTCACAAAATGTTCAGTGTCCTTCAAGATATAGTCTGACCGTTTAATCAGATTCCTAAGGAATTTCTCCACAAAAATAGAAATGGACTCAGTGCACCAGTTGCTTCCATCTACAATGGGCCTCATAGGAGGATTTTCCTTATTTTTGTGTACCTTGGGTAATCCTTGAATCACTGAGGTAGTGGGGTTAAATATTAGGAAGTATTTTAATAAATTTTCATCAATGAGACCCATCCTGGCTATTTCTCTTAGCTGTTGTGTAGATATTCAACCATTCTATTAACTGGTGATAAAGTAATAACTTTATAAAATGTGTCATCAGCTAATAAAACAAGCATTCTCCTGTCATAGTCTTCCCTATTCAGAATTACAATCTGTCCTCCCTTGTCGGCAGGGCATATCATGATACATGGATTCGTTTGTAAATTATTTAATGCTGTAAATTCATCCATGGATAAATTACACTGTCTGCTGCTACTAGGGTGTAATTTTTGTTCATGAAACACTCTATAGACATCATCTAGACATAACTGTTCAAATGCAGAAACCAAAGGATTTAACTTGGGTAAAAAGAGCTTGTTTTTTAAACATAAATTCCCCATTTTCACCATTGTTAGCATACATAATTTTCAACATTAAATTGCGTGTAAATAACTTAATGTCAAATACAATTTCAGTAATGTCAGAGTCAGCAGTCGGGATAAAAGAAAGACCTTTTTCCAACACATTACATTCATATCTAGATAGAGTATGAGTTGATAAGTTAACTATTAATTTTTGCTGTTCATGAAGGCTTTCTTTATCGTGTATGGACTCACTGTTCCTTCTGGGTGCTTCCTTTTGTTTCTGGTCATACTTCTCCCTCTCTGTTGTCCATGGTTCAAGCCTCCTCTTCCTCGGCTTACAGACCTGTTCCTGGTTGGAAGAGGGAAAGTCAGACCTGAAGGTCGTAGGCTTTCTAAAAAAGAAGTACAATTGTTCTTGTTCCTTTAAGAGTTTTCTCTTTTAATCATGTGACTAGCTAATGCTTAGTATAAGAATGGGTGTGTTGAGTGCTGCTTTTTATACTAATGGTGATGAAGATCATTCCTTTGTAACAAATGACAGAGCAGAAATCATTGCGGTAGAAGTTGAAGATTTTTCAGATCTGGTCAGAAAAGGTTTTATGTATTCATTTATTTATTTATTTGACATTTGTTTACTGAGAGGGACTGACTGGACAGGTAGCCCATTTTCAGTGGAGGCCCAGGAGAAAAGCTCCCAATACAAGTTAACAGCAGACATTATTTACAGAGTAAACAATCACACATGGTGTAGTAGTTGAGAGTTCAAGCGGAAATACAATATACATAGAGTAGTTAATATACATATTGCTATATAAGTATGCATACAATAGATAATGAATGAAAGAAAAAGTTGGGCAGTAGGAGAAGATTAAGTGAAGTGAGTGTAGATAGACTTGAAAGTTGGGGTGTGGAGAGGGGAGGAAATGTGAGAGGTTAGAAATGAGTATTAGATTAGAGTAGATATCCTTGTAATTGAGGACTTAATTATTAGAGGAACTGGTATGTACATTGCAGAGAAGATAGCGACCATAGTGTTCTGCTTTCCAGGAGCAAAAATAGAGGATGTGAGACAAACCTTAGAGCATCTTATTGTAAGGAAGTATGGATTTGTTTTTATTCATGTCAGTATAAATGATCTAATCCACAAGGACGCCTTCATTGTTAGTAAGGAACTTGCTGCCCTCCTAGAAAGTATAGCTTGTACTGGTGTTAGGACATATTTTTCACAAATCACAGAAAGAAAGGAGTCAGGTCACAATGAATGAAAAGATTTTCTGGGTAGATACCTACATGAAAAAAATGTCCCTTTTAAAAAATGGAAATGTGCAGATCATCAGAGCTTATTTTTGGGCACACTTATTCAGATAGCATGGCATGCATTTGTCAAGATAAGGGAACAGATGTTTTGCAGCAGATGTTTTGCAATATTTGACAACACAAGGCAGGATTTTTCCCAGGTTGAAAATGTAACAATTCACAGCTAGCAACATTTGATGCATCTTTGGTGGTTGTTAATGCTATGATTAATAATAATAATAATAATAATAATAATAATAAAGTTTTTTATTGGAAAATTTGCTATGTTCCCACATGACTGATGTAGTTATTGTTTGTGAAACATGGTTGAAGTACAATGACTGGAAAACAGTTCTGTTAGGGTATAAATGTTTTTACTTTAATAGATATTCTAACAAAAATTAGGTGGAAGTGTTATGACAGGGATTAGTAATAGTTAAGAGACCTGTGATTATTAGCTGTTCAGTGATAACAATACTATAGACTGTGTAACTGCAACAATAAAGACAACCCCGGGACATATAACAATTGTTGGAGTACATATACCACTAAGGTCAAGTCCTGATGACCTTGAGGAATTTATACATGTCTTGCATGAAACACAGGTGGGAAGAATAATAGCAGCTGGGGACTTGAATTTACCGGAAACAAACTGGAATAATATTGATTCAACAGCATTATTAAGGAAATTATTCACAATGCGTATTAAGGAACAATTGCTTCAGACTGTAAAAAAAAAATACCACCAGGGAAAGGAACATACTGGACATTGTCTGGGCTCATGTCCAGTTTTATCACCACGTATATGCAGTGATAATGGGGTTATAAAGGTTAATTGGTTTCTAGATAATTCTGCCAAACTGAATCTAAACCAATGCAGAGAAGATTAATTACAGATTATATGTAAGTAAAACAGTCACTATGTAGAGTTAATTGGAGTGTTGCATTCAGTGGAAAAACAGCAACAGGAATGTGGAAAGTTTTGAAATAAAAATTTTCTATGTGCAAAAAAGTAAAAAAAAAGTTTTTAACAACAGGATCTAGGCATACAACATTAAGGGAACATATTTCCTTAAGATCAAGATATGTAATTAAGGTGAGAGACAAAAAATATAAGAAATGGAAAAGAAACTGAAGTACAACTTTGAAAAACTGAAATAAACAAGCTGGACAAACAAATTAAGGATATTGTGAGATAAAAAATATACATATAAAGATATTAGGCAAAATAGGAAACCATTTTATAAATACATAATATGTGGAATGAGTAAAGAGATACAAATTGATAAGCTGTCTGTAGATTATAAAATTTATTCTCAGACATAACAGATTATAGATACATATTTATAAAACCTTACAAAAAACAATTTGGCTCCACAAATGGGGTGATAAGTTGTTCTAGTGACATCCAGGTAACCTCCAAACAAAGCAATGGGAAGAGATGGAATTAGTAATAATGATCTCACAACACTTCAGCAAGAATTTAGTGTACCCTTATATCTATTACTTACTAGGATGCATAAATAAGGGAAGATTCCTCAAGATTGGAGACATGCACTTATTAAACCTGTCTTTAAGGGAAAGGGAAGTAGGACAAACCCAGAGATATACAGACTCTTAAATCTGCATTCATGTTGTGGAAAAATAGTGGAGAAAGTAATATTGGATAAGTTATTGTCAGAATTGTAAAGGTTGGGACTTGAAACCATATATCAGCATGCATATGTTGAAAATAGATCTATTACCACCTGTAACATGATATTCTAGAACAATATAATAACAGCTATGAATGAAAAATTGTGTTGTGATGTAATTTACATATATTTAACTTCAGCACTTAAGAAGGTCATACACAAAACACTGATCAATAAATCAGAACAATTAGTTATTGATTTACTCTTGACAAGATGGAAAGCTGCACAGCTTACAAATATGACATGGCAATTACCATACAGGAATTGGACAAGTGGAATTCTTGGCTACAGTCAGCATGTCTCACGGTGCTCTGTCTTAGGCTCTTAATTGTAGAGATTGTTTCTTTCTGACCTATTTTTTTCTTCTGATGTGTTCTACAGTCTGTATGCAGATGACCTGAAATTGGATAAAATGATTACAGATTTAACAGATAGAGAATGTCTGCAAAAGAACTTGACTAAATTGACCATTTGAACAAAGGATGATAATATGCTGATACATACATCAAAAACTAAGCATATGAGATATGGGAGACATAAATTGAAAGGTGAATATTTAATACAACAGAGAGTAAATGAATCTGTAGATTCATTTATGGACCTGGGTATAATGGGTAAATCCATATATTTATATCTATATAAAATGAGTTTTTCTAATCATATCGACTAACTGGATAATGATAGTTATAACACTATAGACTGTATAAAAGTCTGGGAAATCAGAAATGATGAAGTCATTGTATGGCATTACAACATGGAAGCCCAATAAGAAAACAAGCATGAGTAAACTGGAAAGACTATAGTATAAATATACCAAGGGCATCCATGGATGTGAAAATTTAAGTTATATAAAAGACAAAAATATTTGAACTTATACAGTTCCTTTTATAGATATTTAAGAGGACTTCTTATTCAGGTATATTGCACATTTAGAGACAACTACATCTGGGAACATTTCTGGTCATCAAAAAGTAGTAGAGAATCATCGGACAACCTATGTAGAAGATTCTACAGACATGAGAAATGTAATAACTGGTTATCTGAAAGAGCAGCTGATGCATGGAACAGACGACCAAATTAAATTAAAGCAAGTACTAGTTCAGATATTTTTAAGAACAGCCTAGACACTTATTATGAGAAGAACTGTTTTGGTATATTAGCAGGCTAGAAGGGCATTACTGCCCATGCATGAAATATTTGTATGTATGTATGTAATACACAACAGAGCTAGGCTGCTATGCTTTACAACACAATTTCTTTAAATATTGTTTTTCAGAAAATGTAATGATTTCATTTTTCACATGCTGTCCAGCTGTCACTGCCTTCATGATAAAAGATGTTCATCATATTGATTAAACGTACATTAACCTTAGCTCTGTCCTGAAAAGGATACAACACCTGGCTAGCTTCCAAAGCTTCAGGGCAATGTTCATAAGCCAAAGTCGTTAGTCAGCTCTAGCTAAGCATACTAAAAAAACAGGTTTAGTGCTAAGCCCTTCAGAGACTTCCTGCAGCTGAAGAGTATGCTCCGATGAGGCAGTCAAGGATCAAAGGTCAGTCTGTTCCGTTGCTGGTTAGATAAGTTCCGTTTGGGTGAGGTGGGGTAATCCATTTAAAAAACATATGTTTGTTTAATAACACTTTCCTATTTCCAGGGTGTATATTACATCATAGAATGCTTAAAAAAGCGAACAATGATTAATCAACCCCATGTAAGCAAAAGCTTACAATGTCAAAACCTCAGAACAGTGACTTTTTTCCAAGGGAAAAAAAATCGCTGTTCCAAAAAAAAAATAAATAAATAAAAAAAACCTTTTAAAAATTACATAAAGTGGGGGGCTTTACCCCCACACCCCCCTACTTAAATATACCAACTCAGAGATTACACTACAGTACTGAAAATGGCAAAGTAATGGAAGCAGCCAAACAAATTTTTTCCCGGGGAAAGAATTCGCTTAAAAGCCACTTCGCTATTTTGCCTTTTCTTTTACTTTTGATCAAGACGCATTTGATAGAATGCATCTATGATCATGTAATAGGAACCCTATTTTCATGACACTGTATTGTACTTTTAAGTGAGAAAGCTCTTTTTTTCTTGTCAGTTTAAAAGTTGCTAAAAGTAATTGGAAACAATTTTTGTCTGTGGAGAAATTGCATTTATTTTACCTTCTGGTGCTGGCAAAGTGTTTCATATTGCTTTTCACTGTATTTTTATCTGAAAAAAGAGACATTTAAAGACTTTACTGATGCCAAAAGAAAGAAGTACCACTTTCAGCTTAACAATGGAACAAACTGTCAGTTCCTTTTTACAGCAACAAAACAAAAAGAAAAATAACAAGTTAAGAAAACATCCTTTACCACCGCAGCAGGCTAACAACTAACCTCAGCTACAGGCGGGTGACTCAGCTGCATTCATTACTTATACCTCAGACCGCTTATAAGTAACCCTGGATTCCTCTGGTATAGCATCCACAGTCATTATGGACCAGGGTTATCTATGTCCTTTGAGGCTGTTGAGTTCCCTTTGCAGACAAGTGAGAGAGGTATTCTTGTTGATTCAGGGAGAGGGAACAGGGAAGGCTTTCTTCATTTGTCAAAATGTTGTACCCATCCCTGCTGGAGATACTTCCATCAGTAACACTGCTGGCCCCAGTTTTCTGTCAAAAAGAAACAGAAAACAAAACATATATCTAATCCTCCTCAAATTTCTTTAGGCAGGAGTAGCTTGCTGGGTTCGGCTCAGGGTTTAATTCAGGCTATTGATCCTTCTTATAAAGTAGTTTCTGGTAAAAAAAAGAAAGAGAGATACCTTTTTTCCTGAAGAGATCAAAGACTCCATAGCTGGACAGGAAGATGAAGGAACAGATACTGTTTTTTTTTCTTAGTTGTCCTTGATTCAGACTCAGAGGAGAGCTCAGTTTCTGATTCTCTCTGTAGGGAATTATCTTTCTTGAGACTATTTCCAACATTTGCCAGTGTTTTCAGATGGATAAAATTAAGGTTTCATAGTCCCTCAGAAAATACTATAAGCTATTACAGAAGGAATTTCCAGAACGTTCAGAAGTTCCTCCAGTGTGTCAGCTTTGGAGGATCTCTGTGTTGCTACCTGCAATTTTCCAGTCAGTCAGCTAGCTACCCTAAAAAGGGCAAAATGGGATGTTAAAAGTTAAACAGTTTATAAGTTGTTATACACCCTCCCCAAAGCTGAACTGGCAGTTATACTTTCACTAAATCCTACTCAGCTAAACATTTAGTTAATGTCATTCCTTGTCTTTCTAATAAGGATTGGTAGATTATTTATAAGCATTGGAAATAAGTGCATGCTTCTGCAACATTGATTTTAAGAACTTTGGACTGCATGGCTCATATGTTAAAGTTTGTTCTTACTAATTGTGAAAGTATGAGGAATGTTTTGGCTGCAGTTTCTTCTTAGAGGAAAGATTCTGCTTAAAAATAAAAATTTATTTGCATTGCACAGGTCACTACTCATTGTTTACAGTTAGCTCTGCTGATTCCTCTTCCCAGGGCTTGGCAACTGGTACTTTTTTTGAGGTTAGCCTGGCTCCATTCTCAGCAACTACCAGATGTTGTTAAAAATGAGATTTTAAATTCTCTTTTGAACAGAGATCTTGTTTTTAAAACTTCTGCTGCAGGAGATATCAAAAAGTCTGATGAAAGGGGTCTATATTAGAACATCGAGGTTTCAAAACTTCGAATGTTCTAATATCGAACCCTATGCAGTGAAAGCTTAAAATATTGAAGCAGCAGAAAAACAAATTTTTTCCTAGGGAAAGAATTTGGTTGTCCATTTCTGTTGCTTCTGTATTTTCAGCACTGTGGTGGAAAGTTATGGGTCGGGTTCAGGTAAGTGTGCGATTGTGTGGATGTGAGGGTTAGGGCAGGTTAGATATGTGTGGGATTGTGTGGATGTGAAGTTTAGGGCGGGTTAGTTGAGTTAGGGTTAGGGAGTGGGTGAGGTGAGTGTGCGACAGTGATGGACCTTAGGGTTAGGGTTTGGGTTAAGGTAAGTGAATAGTTAGTGGTGTGTGTATAGTTTAGTGTAGGGTTAGGTGTAAAATTTAGATGTGTGTGTGAATTGCTGTTTGTTTGGTGTGCTTGTGTTGTGTGTATGTGTTTTGGCACAGCGCTTTTTTTCCCTAGGAAAAAAATCGCTGTTCTGACAGTTCGAAATTGTAAGCTTTCGCTTACATAGGGTCGATTAATCACCGTTCACTAATATAGACACGATGAAACGGGTAAGTTGATACAGGGAATCTCTAAGATTTTCAGCTCTCCTTTTCTAAATTTTCTAAGGGATTCTATAACCCCTCATACAATTTTGGGAGAATATAAACAATGTCAACAAAATGCATGTAAACAGACATTTAAGAAGAAATGGCAAGGGGGTTTCCAAAAAAATGTTGGAACCTCTCAAAAGGAAGGACAGTCCAAGTAAAAATGTAAGACCCCCCCCCCCCACTCTTGCCAGCCCCATTTCCCTTCCAGAAAATCTGAATCTCTACTTTTTTCTTTGGCAAAAAATAGTGTCAGACAAATGGGTTCTAAAGACCATTCAAGATTATAGATGGCAGTGTGAGGAAATTCCTACTTCTGAGGAGACAATCCTTCACCTGTAAGACCAGACTCTCTTATTTCCACCTTTCCCTAATCACATGCTCTCCCAGGGTGTGATGGAAACAGTCCCTCCTTCCCAGGTGGGGAAAGGATTTTATTCAAGGATGTTTTTAGTGCAAATCAAGAAAATTTGTGAAGACCAGGATCTTTTTTTTTTTTTCCTAAACCTGTTTGCAATAATGCCCAAATTCAAAATTATATCACTTCACAATCTGTTATCTCTTCATCCTCATTCAAGTCTCCTGGTAACACTAGAATTAAAAGATGCTTACCATCACACCCCTATCCATCCAGACATCAGGTGTGTCTTCAGGTTTTGTGCATCTGGATCACATTATCAGTTCTCTGCCTTACCCTATGGACTATCCACTGCACTAAGGGTGTTCACTATGTGTTTAGCTCCAGTTAAACCCCATTGCAGGCTACAGAGAATCCACATTTTTCATATTTAGATGATTTGGTTATCTGGGCAGACTTTTTTAAAGTGTCAGGAATCACTTGCTTGGGTGAGAGATATCTTACACAAGCTAGGATTCCAAGAGAATTGTGTCCCTGGGTGTCAGCTAGACACCTAAGTTCAAAGGGCTTTTCTTTCACAAGAGAAAATAAATCTATATCCATATCTCCTTCTAATGTTTTCCAGTCAGACCTCAGTCACTGCTAGGGGAATACTTCAGGGTTTTGGGTTGTATGGCATATATGATTCTCAAGATACAAAAAGAAAAAAAAATCACAATTTATACAGCAGTTAAAAAAATTAAAATAGCAAGCTTAGCTTCTCCAACAAGCTATCACAAACAATGCTTCTTCGGGTTAATAATTAAAACAACATCTATCAATATATAAACTGAACATGCTACTACAAATCAATACTGCATGTTTTGCATTACTAGATCATTAGAACTCCACCTACTTGACAGACCAAACATCACACAGACTAAATATTACATATATATGTGTATATATTGTATTTGAATATCTATCTATTTATCTGTCTATCTATCTATCTATCTATCTATCTATATATATATATGTGTGTGTGTGTGTGTGTGTGTGTGTGTGTGTGTGTGTGTGTGTGTGTGTATTTATGTGTAATATATATAGCTATATATACACACATGCATACACACAAATATATGGACTTTATATATATATATATATATATATATATATATATATATATATATATATATATATATATATATATATATATACACACACTGGTACACACCCCTATGCATATAAGTCTATAGGTAGACATTTGCAGATATACACATGTATCTTAGGCTGTCCTTATTTACTGAGATTTGCATTTGTTTTTGCTCAGTTTTGCTACTTGGACCACAAGCAACTAACTCTCTTAAAGGACAAGGTAATGTGCATCTGTGTAGAGGCCGAGAGGAACTGGAACTTGTGTAACAGTTCTTCATCACAGGAGGTGCTTGTTAACTTAGCTTTACATCTTAACCCTCTAAGTTTGCTGCTTTAATGGTTTAGCTGGGAAGTGCAGTTGTCATAGAGACAAAATGATCACCACATCCAGATAGATAATATTAGAAAAGTATTGGCCAAAGTTTTTAGCTAATGTATTTTATTCTGTCATGTTCCTTATGATTCTATAGTCTTTGTAAAACTATTTATTCAAATACACTATGCAGATTTGCATTCCTTCTTTGCTGCTAAAACACACAGATAAACGTCACTTGCACAATTAAGAAGGCCAAAGTTTCCAGGCTGCAGTTCTGTCAAAACTGTCTAATCATATCAAATATATATTACTCGATGCTTTGTGAACTGTTCTATTTAGCACCATGTGATTAAGCCTTCAGGCTTTGACAAGGTTGTGCAGTAACAAAACATAATAAGAAACAGAGTGTTACTGCTACGTGTCACAGCGATGTAGTATTTTGCATTGCTACCTCGTAGTGCTTGGCTCTTCAGTGAAGCTCTTAAATGGGATGTCTTCTGTTTGAAGTCTGATCTCCCACTTCTTGTGTCAGTCTGGGTTTTTATGGATTGATCCATTTTCCATTCACAGTGCAAGGATGTACAGCAAGCAAATTGTAGTTCCCAGAAAATGACCATCACTGTGTACCCTGTGTAAAAGTGAGTGTGTGTGTTCGGTAATGAATTAGAAATTCACTTGGCTCAATTTCTCTGCCTTGAACCCAGTGAATGTTGAAATAATCTCTGGCTTCCCATAACAATTAATTTAATTAAGAAGATAATAAGAACATGAATGAATGAATATTACACCCTTCAGTTCATTCTGTAGTAAAGGTATGATTTTCTTTAACATAAATCATAATATAGTTACTTCTTGAATTTCTATCTTGAATAATGATTGAGTGGTGGGTTTGCCTATACTGAAGTTAGAATGAATTATTTTTAGAAAGGAATACAGTCTATTATCCATACTTCGTAAATGTAAAGATTTTTAAGGTTTAAATATGTAGGACATTATTTTTTAATATTTATATAGTGCTCTGTTTTTATTTCTGAAACAAACTTCAGTTAAAATAACATTTATCCTACAAAAGTGTCCCCTCGAGATGTATACCTAATTTGTGATTTAGATATGTAGTAAGAATCGCAAGCATTAAATGGGTAAAATGCCTATTCTGGCTCCGCATGCTCTTCTTGTCAGCTAATGTATCACCTGACTGCTCATACCTGGACTACCTGCCATACAATAACCATTACTTTCAGTCTCTAATGCTAGCAAAGCAGCACATATACTGCTATTAATTATAATGCCTCTCTAACAAATACTGACAGGATAACATTGTTGCATCCTAATGTCATCTTTTACAGGTCTTGTCAGAGATGTCCATCAAACTGACATTTTGCCGATAAACCAGGATAAAAACAACTAAAGTAGAAGAGAGAATTTATGTCTGGCCTTTCAACATCAACAGCTGCAGCTTTGTATATCCTTTAGCTGATTGAAATGGAAATAATCTTTTTTTTTCTCCCTGTGTCTGAAAGAAAAGGAAATCGCCTGTTAATACTAATGATGCTGGAATATTATTGTGTTTTTTCCTATCCTTTTTAAAATAACTAACAACTTTTTATTATGTCCTGTGCTTCTAATCTTTCTCTCATCACATTCATTCATTTATTCATTCTCTGATTACTCAATTAAAACCACATTTTTAAGGGATCTGGAGACTAGCACATACTGGGTATGATTTATAGAAAATAATCCCGGATGGGGTACCAACCTGAAGCATGGCACTCGCACAACCTATGCAGCCACTGTGTATTTGCTTTTCGTTCTGTGTTAACTGCTATTATTGGAATCTCTTTATTCTTTATGTATTTTGTATACATGCATACATTCTCCATAGCCAGTTGATTCCAGTGGCTTCACTTTTGTAATTAATGGACTAAAGGCCTGAGAAAATAGTAATTTACTAATTATCATCCATGTGTCAGGAACATGAGTGGAATAACTGAGCACACTTTTACTTCATATGACAAAAGAATCATAAATTACTAAACCACTTCCCTCCTCTCTCTCCTGTTCTTTCAATATTTTCATAAGTGTAATGGCCCTTGCTGACGCGCAGTCACAATTACAAAAAGCTGAATCTTGTACTTCATGAAAATTTTGATTTCAGCTGCCCCAAAGGTATATCTGACAAAAAGGAAACCTATCTTAATCGACAGTTTTAATCAATGTTGCCTTGTTCATAAAAAAGGTCAAAACGATGGCATTCGTCAAAATAGTAATTATGTATCTATATACACCTCACATGCAATCACTACAACCACTACATATTAGAACCAATTCTTTGCATGCTGCAAAAAATCATTCACTTACACCAGTATCAGGATGTGCCACTATGGGTGTTCTAAAGAAGACTGTAGTGTACACAGTGGGGTACAGGAGTTTGCCTTTTCCTCTACTGGTCTGCGATCTCAGAGTTGGTATACTACAGTAATAGGATGGATATTCAGGGACACTTACCTTCCTCCCTGAAAGCAGTGTTTTATGGGTATTTTTGGTTTCCAAAGTTTGTATGAGTGTCAATGTACTGTTTTAGATATAGTGAAAAGATGAATTAGTGATTTTTTTTGACTTTGCAATGCAGACCATATACATATGCATACCTATATATGTTGATCTATACTAATGCATCTAAATTCACTTTGTCAAGCTCAATACATCTAAAACCATTTAATCTAAAACATAAAACACTGAACAAATCAAAGAAAAAAGAAAATAAAACAGTCTTTTGTAGGGTCTAAGCTGCTCCTATGCTGTTTTCTGAATATTCTAACTAAAAGACTGGAAAAAAAATAGCAAACTCTTTTAACCAGCTGTGTGCAGTCTCTCAGACAACAACCAAATTTCAGCATATCAGTTGCAATATAAGTGAATCTAACACAACATTCAATATACTAATATCACAAAAGTAAATGTATATTGCCCAAAATACATTACTCTCTGAAATAAGCATCGGTGTAATGATTGAAATCCAAAATGACATAAATTGCACTTAGACCAAATGCCTTGAACCCAATATATATATATATATATCAATTAATAAAAATACGTGTGTGTTGTACATATCATCATCAACCCTCCTTTTTCCATTTTCTACATGAGGTTGGGCTGTTTTTTTCAACTTTCACCATCTCTCTTGATACAATGCCACTCTCCTACCTTCTTCAACAATCATGTCTGACTATCAGAAGACTTCTCACAGAATCCATTTATCTCTATCCTGGATGCCCCTGTTTCTTCTTGCATTCTTCCTGCCTGTTCCAAATCTTCTTTAATTGTCTTCTGCTATCCTGCACATGTGCCTAAATCAGTAATCTATTGTCTTTGGCCTTCTCTGCATTTGAAGCTACTTAGGTTTCTGTTGTGATGCCCTCATTTCTTTGTCTCTCCCACAGTGTGATTCTAATACCTGCCTCATACACTGTATATCCAGTGCCTACAACTTTCTCCACTGCTCTAGCTTCACTGCCCAGATGTCTATGCCACACAGAAAACATCATTGCACCACTGTTTTATAAGCCATACATATATAAAGTAATAGGAGTGGAGCAAAAATAGATGTAATTAGCAAGCAAAGAAAAGAAGTATTGGTGGAAATGAATTCATCATCAAGTCTTGGTGAATACATTCACAAGGTAGACCCCATTTTTACAAAACCTCACCAAGACGACACTGATATATACAGATTGTATTTGATATAACATATATCATGGACAGAAGTAGGTTTAAAAATAAAAAGACAGCTGGGTACATGGCTCCCAGGATAAAATAAGTGCCTAATCCTGGTAGGTATATTGATGCCAGGACTGGAAAAAATGACTGTGTAGAATCCTCAAGTCATGGGAACAGAAGTAAGTAGTAGTCCACATAAAAAAAAAAATGACAGGCCAGAAAAGTGCCATAAAGATGATAGAGTGAAGTACTGAGGGTAACAAAAAATGTATTGTTACTATTATGCAAGAAGCCCAGAATTTCCAGAAAAAATTTCAAAAAGATTAAGAGTGAAATTAGAGAAAAGAAAAATACTCGCATAAGAAAGACTGTCAGGAACTTTGTAAAAGGAAAAAAACTTCAAAGACCAATGCACATTAGGTTCAAGCAAGGCACCCTTTATTACTTGCAGCAAGGAGACAAAGCATGTAGGTACAGGATTTGTCTGGCTCTTCGATGATCAGTATGTTATATTTATACAGTTCTCTTCATGTCACACAGAAAATGTTACTATTCTATTGCTGACGTAGTTGGACACAGCTTTCTGTATGTTTCACAGAAATTGTTACCAGACTTATTGCAAACATGGTTGGATTATTTGCTGTCTTGCAAAAACATTTTGAGAAAAACAACCTGGCCTTGGGCTTATTTTAGCCCACCTTAACTTTTCAATTCTTCAATTGTACAGTTCTAATACATGTGTTACATTTTGTCTAGATTCAAGGTACATTTTTAGCTTTAGTACAAGTGAAATGTCTCTTGTTATTTTCATGACATTAGCAGAAATGAAATGTCTCTTGTTAAGTTTCTAATAGCTAAAAATCATAGAAGTGCTATGGTATCTTTTCTACAATCCTGTTGGGTGGCGGCCGTCAGCAAGATGTCATCAACATAAAGTAAAATCTGACTGCCTCTTGGTGGGGTGAATCTCGCCAAGTTGCTTGCCATTTCTGGTGAGAATATTGTTGGACTTTCACAATATCCCTGTGGTAGTTGCATATATGTATACTTTTTCCCCTGAAATGTAAATGCAAACCAATACTGGCTGTCAGGGTGTATTGGTATCGAAAAGAACGCGTTGCTGATGTCTACCACAGAAAAATATTTTTGCTGAGGTTTCAAATCATTTAACAGGGAGTGTGGGTCTGGCACCATGGGTGCTGTTTGTATTACTGCATCATTTATGGAAATAAGGGTGTGTTACATGGTGAATCAGGAGATTCTACTAGTATCCCTCCTTTAAGTAAGGCTGCTATAATAGGCTTTATCCCTGCCTCTGCATCTTTTCTTAAGGGATACTGTCTTTTTTGTGGTCTGAATGCTGACTTTGGCGTGACAGTAACTGGTCCCGCTGTATGAATAAGTCCTACATCTGATTTCCCTGTTGACCAGAGTCTCTCTGGTATGTCACGTAAGGCATTCTCTTCCTCCTTTAATAGGAGTGTCAATCAGCTGCCCTCGCTAGACTGCAAGTGCACAGCTGTGTTGGTCTGAGTCATCCAAATCAACTTTTGTACTTATATTCCTTGTTCTGACAGTTCTAGTTCTGTCTGTTTCTCCCATCTCGTGACTTTTTCTCCTAGGTCTGTCCATTTTATATTTTTGTTTTTGGTTAAGCTAACATGTGGTAATCGATTAGATTTATAAAGTGCAAGGAACTCCTGGGGCAATGAACAGCTGGCTACACTGTTTCCTTCTGTGTCCCAGTACAGGTTACGCAATATCAATCTGTTTGCATGATTTTTAAATAATTTTTGCTCATATTCCTTATCAGGTCCTGGAATGTTGCAATAATACAGGGTACAGTGCAACAGGTGTTGCTTATCAATGTCAAGGGAGGGGAACTTGCTGATGGCTAGGGTCATTAACTCTTTGGTCACAGTCGTAACCAGGTCCTGGCTGTATCAATAAAACATTTCACTCTCCAATTGCACTACAAAGGTGTTAATTTGTCGCTGTGCTTTCATACCCTGCATGGCTGGGACTACTGCTATACCAAATAACTGCATGATGTCTCTGCCCAAGAGGTTTATTGGGCATTTTGCAGAAACTACAATTTTGTTTTTTTGTGTCAATCCTGAAACTGGATCAGTTATTGCAATTTTACGGAAGAGAAGCTTCCGATACAGCTGTCCATTAGCTGTATGCAATCAAGTGACTCTGTGTTTTCTGGAAGTTTGGAGGGGTGTATCAGGGTTCGTGATGCCCCTGAGTCACACAAAAATTTGACCTCCCTCCATTTTACCAAGAGTGTAACTTTTGGTTTTGTGTCTGCTAAACAGAGCTCTAAGCTCAATAAAGCTAGGTCTAATATTTCATTTTCTTCATTGTCACTAACTTCCTGCACTTCCTCTACTCCCTCTATCACATTCTCATTTGTCCTTTCTTTGCTAGCCCCTTCTAGTGATTCTTGACTACCATACAGTCAGTCCCCCCCTCCTTGTCTTCCGTTGTTGCCTTCTTGTTTTTCTTGCAATCCCTTGCCAAATGTCCCTTTTTACCGCATTTAAAACATTCTCCCCTTTTTTTCCGCCCTTCAAAGTCCTCTGATCGCTGATCAGATTGTTTCCCTGCGCGTTTTCTTTGCCCTTTTTCCCAGACTGTACTACATAAACTTCTGCTCCATCTTTTACAGAAAATACTTGAGCTTTCTTTTTCTTTTTGCTATTAAAATGCCTTTTGGCATGCCTAGCATATTCAAGTAATGATTGTAACCTGCTTGAACGATGGTCTACCATGTGTTTTGTAATAAAACTGCTTATAGGCATGCTACTGCCTTTTAAAAATGCATTCTTTAACTGTTGTTCATATGGGGAATCTTGCGTTTGATCTTCAGGAACCTGCATTCCACAGTGGTTATTAAAACATTCTAACAATCTGGCATAATACTGATCAACTGTTTTACCTTCTTGTTAGATGCATTGATTAATGCAAGTCCAGTCTGCCCTAGGTTTCCATTTTTCAGAGATGCGGTCTGTAAGACCTTTTACTCTAGTGTCTAATTCTGCGCTGCTATGTGGGAGGGGTCTTTGTACAGCGTCATGGGGATTCCAGTTCCCATTAATCATGTACCAATCTGGCCCTACAATTTGTCTAACTACTTTTTCTATTTTTTCTCCATTTAGGTTATAACTCAACCTCATTCCTTGTAAATCTTCTGAGAATTTTCTGAAATTAACCTTTGGATGGGGAATTCCTTCAGTGGCTTTCCGGATATCTTCCGGAGTCCAAGGTCTATACACTAAGATAGGTGGGTCTTGATTGTCTTGACCTGCCTGAGGATTGGGTACTTCTATAAGCGGGCATATTTTTTCTTCTTCACCTATAGATCGTGAATTCTTAACTATTTGCCATAACTCGATACCTTCTTCTGAATTACCTGCCTTTGTTCAGGACCTGGTCCCAATGGGATCTCTAATTTTAATCAGTTTTAATTTCACAATCTCTCTATCTTCAGGGACTGCAGGATATAGTGGAGGTGGACTAATCTGTTCACTTGCTTCATATTCTGGTAAGGGAGGTGGAGGTGCTGATGCTATTACTAAGTTATTATCCTCCCTATCTAAAAACATTGCTTTTAAATCTTTGTTTTTTTGTTCCCTACGGTTTATTTCCTCCAGCCACCTGTGTGCCTGAGGAATTCCTAATCGATGCTGCTTCTTTACCCGACCCTTAGAATCGTTTTTGAGCTGTCTGATAAGTTTGATAAGTGAGGATTTTTCTAATTTTCCTTCAAATTCGTATTTATTAACCCATTTTGAATAATATCTAATATTGTTGGCGTGCTGCGACTGCATATATTTTGCGACTTTGGTTAACGGCGGGTTTTGGGGTCTTTTTGTGCAATTATTACCCATTTTTTTTTACTCTTTGATCGCTACGTAACTTCTCTTAATTTTTAACGTGGTACCATGGATTTTGTTATAGTCTCTTCAGAATGACTGCCTACTTATTCTGTTTCTCCTGATCTATGACAAGACAGTAATCTTTTTTGTCCCTGACTTGCAAAAATACAATCTGACAAAAACAATACACATCTAGTCCCTGATCTAAAACAGAAAAAAGTAGATTCACCTTATCTGAGCCTATGTGATTGATCACCGATTCGCGGAGACCCGTCCTTCAGTCACAGATCAGAAAGTGGCTGGCCTCTTTTGAACGACAATTCAGTCGGAGGACTTTCCATATAAGAAGAACTGATTTGGTTTCTTCCCCGTATGGATTTACCACCTGGCCGTCTGATCAGAGGTGAAGAGAGGGTTCCGGTCCAAAGGACCAATCTGTAAAAGGAAAAAACTTCAAAGACCAATGCACATTAGGTTCAAGCAAGGCACCCTTTATTACTTGCAGCAAGGAGACAAAGCATGTAGGTACAGGATTTGTCTGGCTCTTCGATGATCAGTATGTTATATTTATACAGTTCTCTTCATGTCACACAGAAAATGTTACTATTCTATTGCTGACGTAGTTGGACACAGCTTTCTGTATGTTTCACAGAAATTGTTACCAGACTTATTGCTGACATGGTTGGATTATTTGCTGTCTTGCAAAAACATTTTGAGAAAAACAACCTGGCCTTGGGCTTATTTTAGCCCACCTTAACTTTTCAATTCTTCAATTGTACAGTTCTAATACATGTGTTACATTTTGTCTAGATTCAAGGTACATTTTTAGCTTTAGTACAAGTAATGCTGACTATGGTTTATACTTTCAAGCATCTATTGTTTTCTTTATCAAAGCTTCTAGCAGCTGCATATTTTCTCATGGTATAAGCATAAATGAAATATCTCTTTGTTAAGTTTCCTGACATTAGCAGAAATGAAATGTCTCTTGTTATTTTCATGACATTAGCAGAAATGAAATGTCTCTTGTTAAGTTTCTAATAGCTGTGCAGATTCATGCAGTGTGAACAGAATAAATGTATTAACCCTTTTAAACCTCGAATGCACTAAGCATGCATATTACTATTATATATTTTTCTAACAAGCTTCAAATGCAAATGTTTGTTCATTAGTACAACAGATTCATGAAAAAACATTATATAGACTAAGAAACCCTAGGCTGTTTGGAAAAAGAAGCCACTGAGGATGTGCAAACATATAACCACCACTACCTACATATTTTTGAAAGGTATAAAAAAGAAACATGGGTATGGGGAAGAGAGAGGGCCTGATATGGTGTAATATTTATGCAAAGTAGAAAGCCAAACAAATTAATACAAAAAAGCCACTCCAAAGATATTTGAAGAGAAATAAAGACAAAGGTGTACAGCTATGGAAAAATTCACAATATAAAAAATAAGATCACAAAGGGGGAGCATAGAACAGAAGATAAGTAAAGTAGAAGTTAAACAAATAGAATCTGAAGTTAGGAAATATCTGCAAAGTGAAGGATTTAGAGTAGAAAGTACAACACAGGTGATGGAACAATGAGTCCCCAAACAAAGGAGAAACAGGTGCAGTGGTTGACATTTGAAGAAGAAGAAATATGGACATGGGAAAGAAGAAGAGATTTGGTATGGTTTAATATTTATGCAAAAGAGAAAGCAAAACTAATCAATACAAAAACGCAGCACCAAAGATTTTCAAAGAATAATACAGACAAAGGTATCTAGGTGTGGAAAATTGTACAATACAAAAAAAAAAAAAAAAGAAAACAAGGGGGATAGTAAAAAAGTGGATTCATAATGGAAAAGCTAAAGTAATAGAAACTGAAATTATGGATGACCTGCAAAGTGAAGGATTTAGTGTAGAAGATAGAGCAGTGAGACCCTAAACTAAGGAAAAACTGGTGGGACAAAAAACATCTGATCAGTTGATACCTAAAGATATTCTGGAGCCTTCAACAGGAAACAAGTACAAAAATTCAGTTGGAGTTCCACAGCAAAGGAAGGAACAGGAAATGATGGCAACTCTGACACAGTCAATACTCTGGAGGGATAAGCTAGTGAGTTCCCATATGAAACAGCAAAGAATGAAGCAGGATGTAGCTGAAGGGAATACGTTACAGGAAGATTTTTGTGGAACTTTCTGTAGAATGCCCACGGGAAATGGAGAACACAGAATGTGCTTTTAATTTAGAAGAAAATTATCTAAGGGAAGAATTGCTTGATTTAATAGAGATGAATATACTTATTAAGATTGATGAAAGAAAAAGATTACAGATACTCAATAAGACCCAAAATGTTAGAAGTCTGATAAAACAAATGAACCCAGTAACTGGAACTATTAATAGAACGTCATATGTTATAACAGAAGTAAATAGGATGTATTTCTATGCAGCTTAATTACAGGACAATACGGGAAAGGAAGGAAAAAACCAAATGCCGTCATTGAAGTATCGAATAGAGAAAACTATAAATCAATCAAGAGAAGAAGTGTCTCTGTTAGAAGAGTATAGAAGAGGGAACAGGTCAACAAAAGTACTTAGAAAGAAAGATGTGATAATAGCAATGCATTGTATTAAAACAGACTAGGATCTATCGTACACTACTGCATATAATAAACTAAAGATATCAATTCAGGCAGAAAAACTTCAATGTTATTCATATAAATATAAAGGAAAAGTACAAAATAAGCAATTCATTGATGACCCAAATAAGTTGTACAGAGAACTGGGAAAGAAAGCAAAAGAAGTAGAAATACCACCAAAAAAAGAAGAAATATCCACATCATGGAGAAATATCTATCACGACTGTGTGGAACACCGTAAAAATACTGAATGGACAGAATTAGTAAATGAAACAATAGGAAGTTCAGGTGTACAGGATATGAAATAGGATGATGTAATGACCAGAGAAACTGAAACAAAATTAAGAAAAGTTACTTATTGGAAAGCCCCAGGCCCTAGCTAAAAGTATTAACTTTTATTGGCTATTGGGTGTCACAGATATTAATGATACCACAAGTTATTTCAGACTGGGGACATGGTATTAAACAGGAGGAGTAATTATTCAACTGACATAAAAGCTATCAGTTTAGTAAAAAAAATGTCTGAAAATAAACAAAAGGATGTTATATCACAGGATTAGAAATTTCATCTTTTCTTCATTACAGATTTGTTCCTACTCTAAATTCGAGCACCATTAAGTATGATCCCTAGAACAGCAAGAATTTAAATGTGATTGCAGGGGAAAACTTTTATTTCAGAATGCTCCTTCTTGTCCTAGATCCAGCAATTGCAAAATTAGTATATATAACTGGGGGGGGGGGGGGGTAGTGCAACTCTCCACATAAGGGGTGGAAGTGGCTTGACCTCCCGAAGAAAAAAAAAAAAAAACATTTTAGGTGTAACTGTGAGCTTTGCACTTCTCTGTAATATTCAAAGGACTGTAATTATTTGGGACCTATGATGAAGATTCTCAAAATTCTGATAAACCACCTTTACAGAACATACAAGACCGAGTTGATTTGGTTTCTAAATATAGGAGCTAAACTTTTAAACCTTGCCAACAAAGAAGCAATATTTTTCATTGTCAATATTCTAAATAGTTTGGGTGTGTTACAAGCATATGAGCCACAGGAGTTTGAAGACCACAGTCTTGAAACCAGGGCTGCTGCTCATGCTTGAACTTGCCTTACCTGTTCACGTAAGGTGCGTAAGGTGCAGCAGCGAACAGAAATCAGAGCTGCCACACCTCACCAGAGCTCAGCAGCCACATCTGAGCAAGTAAGTGCAGCTAGTGCAGGGAGAGAGGGAGGGAGGAAGTGTGTAGATATGGGATTGCAAGTTATGGATTGCGGCAGTAATCAGGTGGAGAATTTAGGTTTAGAGAGTATGGGGTTCTGGGTTAGGGAACTGGAAGGGAGTTTGTGGCTATGGATCAATCAGGAACTTTAGGTTTAATGGAGGAAGAAGGGTAAAGGCTGTTTTGGGTTAAAGAACAGCAGTGGAATACTACAATTCGGGAGCATAACAGGGACTTTGTGTTGGGGACTGGGAGAGGAATGCCACGGTTAGGGTTAGAGACCGGGTGGGAGTTTTAGGGTCAGAGCTAGTGCTCTAGTAGGAGCATGTACTTCAGTAAGGTTCGGTGGGAAGTTAAGTAAGATAAGGCTGGTGAGAGTTAGAGCATCTGCCATACACACCTAGTGGCAGTGACCAAGTATATAATATGCAAGCACTTAAAGCATACGGTAGTATTTTTTGCTTCATATGACATTTATTTTATTTATTTATTGCTGGTGAATTGCTGACTTTTAGGGTTAAAATACTTTACTAAATAGTGTCCATGTATTCACACATAGTTATTAGCCCTCTTGTACTTGTTTACAAAGAGTTGTAACCATCTGAGATTTATCAGAAGATGGCCGTAATGATAAAAGAGCTGGTCAAAAAGTGTAACAGCTTTGCTGTTCCTTAACACATAAGATCTGCATTAATTACATGTCATATTTCCCTGCCATATTTTCTTCTCTTTTTGTTACACCATACCATGTTTTATTTGCTGCTGTTTGTGATGTACTCTGGCCATCTCAGTATACTTTATTTTTTTCAGCAAGTATTAACCCTTTTAATCTTATGTTCTAAGACTCAGCCAACTGTACCACATGCAAATTTCAACATAGGCTTTTTATAGTGTTATAATTTTATTACTCCAAAGTTAAGTATTTCTTCTAGCATTTTCTTGTACTTCCTAATTAATCTAAAGAACATCTGCTATCAGTAACATTAATTGTTCATTGTCTTAGTATAGAAAATACACCCTTTCAACTCTTGTGATCTCTCAGTTCATTTACTCAATCTGTATGTGTTATTTTCATATAAAAGGAGTGCCTGTAACGTCAAGTTTTAAATAAGGTTCATCTGTATGACAGACTCCTCTAACATTCCAAAAACATGACTGCTGAATTGCCTACTTTAAATGTTGATGAAAGTCGATGAATGATATGCATTTACCCTTGCCTTCAGTGTCTGAAACAGACCAGTTCACTAATCTTGTTAACAACAAAATAAAGTGCAGCTGAGTGGAAGTATGCTTACAATAAAAGGACTTCAAGCAGTACTCAATGCATATCTCTCAACTGTCCAGATTTTTTGCAAAATATCCAGATTTTTGCCACACATTTTTTTGGTTTGTTCCTCATAAAATTTGAGGTTTTCTGGCAAATTGTTGAGGATTAAAGTCACAAAATAATGACAGACATCCAAGTTTCAAATTCCATAACTTTCACAAATGCATATTAATGTAAAACTGTCATTCTATCAGCTTTCTATGTTTATACGTTCATAGGTGTGTACTAGGCTAATGGCCCTGGAGCCTTTACAAGCCTAGCCCATAGAAGTGCCCTGGCATCGTGCCACCCGATGTTAGTTCCTAGTGTCTCTATCACGTACAGCCACTGGAGTGATCCCCGGGGTGAACTTTCTATTACCCATCCACTCATCAAGATTTCTCTTGTAGAGGGGCAGCGAGGTGCTCTTCTTGACATCTATGGGAAGTCTACTCCAGAGCATGGGCAGTCTCTGGGTTATGGACCTGTCCCTCCAGCATGTTCTGTTGATTGTGGTAATGAAGTTGAGGCCTCTGCAGCAATCGTGGTGCAGAGGGATTGAGATTTCTGTAGATGTAGCATTTCTAACAGAGCTGGGTCAGACATGGCTTTGTAAGTCAAGCAGAGTTCGCCTCTAAGTAGGCCATATGAGACAGAGAATAGCTGGAGTCCTTTGAGTCTGTCCATGTAGGACATGTGTTTAATGCCTAGGATCCTCTTCGTGAGGTACTTCTGTGGCCTCTCCCAGCTGTTGCAGGTGTCTAGTGAGGTACATACCAAATGGGGCATTATACTTGATGATTGTTCTAATGAAGGAAGAGTACAGAGAGACAATTACCTCTTTCTTCCTGGATGCAAAACCCTTGGTAATGAGATGTGCCACACAGAAGGACTTTCTGACCACAGTGGCAATGTGGTGGTCAAAGGACAGGTTGATGACAACCTGCATTCCCAGATCTCTTATAACACTTTCAGTGGTCTCCCATCGATGTGGTAATTAGTGGGAACTGAGTTTTTACCAAAGGGGATGATGCATTATTTGGCATTAAGCTGAAGGCCATGGTTTCAACACCAGTCATTGGTCTTAGTGAGGCCTTTCTGTAGGATGTCTGTATCACTTGGGGAGTTAATAATGGCTCCCAGCTTGCAGTCGTCTGCAAACTTGGTCAGCCAGAGTCCCTTTGTGTTGGCCTGGAATTCTGAGAAGCAGATGCTGAACAGGAGAGGGCCCAGGACCAATCCTTGTGGGACTCCACTCATGAATGGTCAGCAGTCTGACTTGGAGTCCGCTACTTTCATACTGTGTGTTCTGTGTGCCAGTTTGCAACCCACCTAGTGATATAGGGGTTGATGCCTAGTTTGGTGAGTTTATCAATAATTCCTGATTGAGGAATGGTATCAAAGGCCTTGGCCAAATTGAGGTAGGCTGTATTTACTGCCTTACCTTCATCCACAGGCTTGGTGACTGACTCAGATAAGACCAACTAATAGAATCAAAAGCCTTTTCTATGTCTAGGCTGATAGTAGTTAGTTGTCTTTTGTATTTACATGCTATGTCTATTAATGACAGTAATTTAATAATGTTATCTTGCACTTTTCTATGAAGAATGAACCCTGTCTGATCATTATGTATTAGATTAGGTAATATTTTCTTTATCCTATTAACTAATATTTTCATGAACATTTTATAATCAGTGTTTAGTAATGAAATTGGTCTATATGAATCACAAGATTTGGGGTCCTTACCTTGCTTTAAAATGGGGAGATAACTGAATATTTCCACGATGGGGGTGTTATACATTTTTACTTAACCATAGTAAAGGCAATCATTTTCTTTATTATATATTCAGGAAAAATCTTATATAGTTCAGGAATTATTCCATCCAGTCCTGCAGCTTTATTATCTTTTAAATTTTTTATTTGCTCTTTCACTTCTGTTAGTGTTGTTTATTTAGTATGTTATTTTGTTGCATTGATACCTTAGTAGTTATATTTTCTTGAATAAAAGTAATTATTACATTATCTGTCTCCAAACGTGGTGTGTTACTATTTATATCTTTATAGTAGTTTTTGAACACTTTTAATATACCCATTAAGTTAGATGTATTCTTAGATGAACCATCACTTTTATATTTAATCTCATTAATAAGATTTTCATTGTTTATTTTTTTTGGATCTTACCACTATTTTATGTAGATATTTAAGATTTAGAGCATAAGATTGTAATTTCAATTTTTTTCAGGTTTATTGCTATCTTATGATTCAGAACTTCTAAGTATTTTTGATTTAACTTAGAAATTTCGTTATGTGCTACTTTGTTATTTGGTTTTGCATCCATTTTTATCTGTCTATGTGTTTTTATAAGCCTAAAAGTTCTTTGTCCCACTATCTCCTTTTTTAAGGTACCAAGATTTTATTTTACCATATATATAAACTTTAAAGGTGTCCCTTAGTATAGTATCAGTCACTTCACCATTATCATTTGTTTCGATAAACATGTCTATTTCTTTCATTATCCGTTCCCTAAAGTCTTTTAACTTAGTTATGTAAGCAGAGATTCTCTGTAGAAATCTTAAATCATCTGTATGTGTAGTTAATATAAAGTGTATAGCACTATGGTCCAAAAGTGGGCAAGTCATTATAGATATGTCACTTATTTTTGAGCATATATTATTTGATACAAAGACCTTATCAATGTTTGTTTGTATATCAAACTGATATGAATAGTGAGTATAGAATAAGGAATAATGTTCTCAAAGATTCCAAAGACAGCCAAAGGGCATTCTATAGCTATGTCAAGAATCTAAATGGCAATGGTCAGATCTGCTCAGAGCTACAATATAATGGCATTAAATATACTGATCCCAAGGATATTTTCAATATCCTGGCAGATCGATTCAGTGCAAACTTCACCCCCCCCCTCACCCACTGAAGGGCCCATCTCAATACCGAAAGATTGCCAAATTCCAGTAATAATGGCCAGACAGGTAAAAAACCTAACTTTCCAAAGCTAAGAATACAGCATCCATGGGACCAGATGACATCCCAGGCTGTGTACTACATGAACTACAAAATGAACTGGCACCTCACCTAAGTGTCAGGTTTAATCATAGCCTCGCCTCAGGCTTCATGACCACTGAGTGGCGCACAACTACAGTTATCCCACTCCACAAGGGGGGATCCACCTTGGATCCCGGGAACTACCACCCCATCAGTCTGTCAAGCCTGATCTGCAAGGCCATGGAGCGTATTATCATGGAACTTATAAACAAAGACATTGGCAGCCTTCAAACACTGGACCCCACTCAGTTTGGGTTCGTGAAGGGCCGATCTTGTCTCCTGAACCTGATTGACTTCTTTGAATCAGTCTCCAGTGCCATGGACAAGGGTAAGGTGGTCCACATAGCCTATCAGGACTTCGCTAAGGCCTTCAACACCATCCCCCACTCTGGAATCATAGCGAAACGTACTAAGCTGGGGATTAATCCCTACATCACTCAATGGGTTGTCAACTGGCTTACTGACAGAACCTACACTGTAATAGTAGCCAACTCCAAATTCAGCTCCAGACAAGTGACAAGTGGAGTACCTCAGGGTTCAGTCCTGGGACCGCTCTTGTTTGGCATTTACTTCTCTGAAGTATAGTCCAACACTAAGGGACTCTGGCCAACAAAGTTCGTAGATGACTGCAAACTGGGAGCCATTACTTAATCCCCAAATGATGTGGATATTCTACAAAAGGGCCTTACAGAAACAGATGTTTGGTGCCAGAGCCATGGGCTCAAGCTTAATGTCAAGAAATGTATAGTTATTCCCTTTGAGAAAAAATACATACCCGTGAATTACACACATAGGTGGCAGAACACTAAACACCGTAAGTGTTATAACAGACTTAGGGACACAGGTGGAGAGTAGACTCACCTTCAATAACCACATCGCCACAACAGTCAGGAAATCCTTCTATGTGGCACACCTCATCACTAAGGGCTTTTCATCCAGAAAAAAGGAGATCATTGTCCCACTGTACTCATCCCTCATTAGACCCATTATAGAATACAATGCCCCATTTGGTATGTACCTCTCAAGACATCTGCAACAACTGGAAAGGCAGCAGAAATACCTCACTAAAAGAATCACAGGCCTAAAGCAGATGCCCTATGCTGACCGTCTAAAAAAACTCCACCTATACTCTGTCGCATATTGTCTACTCAGAAGCGATCTCTGCTTAACATACAAGGCCATGTCAACCCCAGAGCTGTTGGACATGCTACACTTAAAGAAATCCCAATCCCTCAAAGAGACATGCATTAATGTTATCAGGTAAATGCTCAGGTGATGGTCAAGCATGTTTAAGTATTATTACATCAGGTGTATCAGCTCTATTAGCCACATTGAATGCATCACATGTGCCCTTCAGTGCATGAAGCAGCAGCAGTTCAGCATTTTTAAACAGACTTCTTATCAACAGAACTTGAAAATGTATTGGCAGTTTCAGTCATTCATCCCAAAACACAATTCAGAAAAGACAGCATATGAGACAAGTAGTGTTAAGCTCTCTAGGTTACAGTGCTACAGTTATAAATCATCTATCTATACCTGTGTGACAACCCTCCTTTTCTAGTAAAAGGTAAAGCTCTTGTAGGAATGAAGGATTACTGGCTTTCTCAGAAATCATATTATAATACAAATAAAAGGCTTGTCTTCTTCGAAGTTATACAATAAATGAACCACCCACGAGCTGCTGTCAGTGACACAGTTATGAATTATTTTCCTATAAATTGTAGAACATTTTGAAAAGAGGAAGAATTGTCTTTAAGGATAGTAAGACCCTAAGCCTTTGGGATACTTTCATCTTAGAAGAGGAATTATCCTACTTAGGTCAATTAATAGTAATAACACTCCTTATAACTGGTATCTTGCAAGGACCACAGAAGATTGATGACTACGAAACTTCATAACCCAAAATGATATAGCAAAGGGATACATTTTTCAATTTGAAAGCGCAATCATCTTCATCTGATCAAATAAATGAGGAATTTGGAAGTATACTCATCTTCATCTGATCAAAGAAATGAAGAATTTGAAAGTATACTCATCTTCATCTGATCAAAGAAATGAATAATTTGAAAGTATACTCATCTTCATCTGATCAAAGAAATGAGGATTCCCCTCCTCATTTATATTTGTGAGGGGATTTTATAACACTGATAAGATGTTTGGTAGGTCATAGCAGAACTTCAGACTATCAGTTACCCTACAGTACCATTACATGTTCCATTTGCTTCTCTGTTGATATTTAAAACATTTACTGTGCTAGTATTTGCTAAACTACTTGCAGTACAGGGAAGACCTTGGGAAGTGGTAGTGCTTCACATTTTTCATCCAACAGAGACTTGCAACTCAAGATCCAAAACTTCCAATCTTATCTCCAGGAAACTAACTTACAGACCTTACTTGATACAAATAAAAGGTGCGTTTTTGAAATTGAGCATAGTTACCAAGACTGCTTGTAGCTTCCCAGTACCATTAAAAAGACCTGTGTCCTCTGGACTTCTGAGTTAGAGCCACAGATGTGACAGCATCTGCAGATGATACTGGAGATGTCCCAGCATGACAAAACCTTCTTCTTCATCTACTCTGCACTTTGTAAACCAACATGTTTACATTCCTAAATTTTTGGAGCTTAAAATACTTTTGTATTCTTTTCTTAAAGTTATAAATGTTTTCATTTTTATAAAAGTGGCAATACTTTTTTGCCTTAAAAGTTTAGTGGCTTGATTGAGCTGTGTGCACTTTCACATTGACTACATTGTAGTTAGCACCCAAATAGAAAGGACTTTTTGCAAATATCTTTTAGAGCTGTCTACTAGAATTGCGATTGTTAAGGAATCAGCCATAGGTAAGATGGCTTAGTCACACTTCCTAGTTAAAAAAAAATAACAAAAGATTACTTAAGTAAAGCCTTGAAGAATACCATAGGAAAAGTTCTCTTCAAGTGAGAAGTTGTGAAATATCTGATAGCATGAGAAGAACTTGATGAAATATAAACTTAATCCAGGATATATAAGAACTGCTTACATGTTTATTATATTGCAAAATTATGTTTTATGCCTACTGGGAAGGAAACTACTGCTTTAGAATTTCAAGCTGGGAGGGGACAAAGTATAACAGATGCAACCCAAATGTTATTTACTGTTACAGTAAGTCTTCCTGAAGAAGGTATTACAATAAGAAAATGTGAACATCCTGAATGCATTTATGAGATTTGAGGATACTTTATGTATTAATATAATAATTTCATAAAAATTTGGAACAAGTAGAATATTTTCAGCTAGATTTTATAGACAGTTCAATGTTACTGCAATGCACTGCTTACTATCAGATATTCTGTCAACGGCTGAAAATGAAAATAATGTAATATGTACAAAACAATGGCATTAAATGTGGTGTTCTCCCAAATAACTGAAGCTGTAGCACAAAAATAACAACTTCTAAAACCAACTGCAGTCTACAGCCAAAAATATAATTTTATTACAACTTAATTCATTGTACGAGTTATAAAGACAAATGTTTACAGAGACTAAGTCTGCAATGTAGAAATATTCCCTAAGAGGAGACAAAAAGTGGGAAAAAAGCAAGTTTTTTTGTTTTTTTTAAAGATAGCAGAGGTTCACAAGTATCAACAAGTTATAACAGTGCAGTAAATGACCCCACACTTGAGTGCTAGGCCAGAGACAGATAAAATGCAAGTTTTAAGAAAACAACGATTTTAAAAATAAGTGCAAATAGGAAATTCAGTAAACAGCTCTAGGTTGTGTTCTAAATACAGTTACCAATGCAGAAATCAAGTTTAACAAGCCAGAAAATGCTCAAAGTAGGCGGCTATGCAGAAAAACTTAGCAAATAATCTGAAGAAAAATACTTAAAATCTCAAAAGTGGCTCCTTTCTTCTCTCAGCATTTTCTCCTCTTGGTGGGTGCTTCCCCAACAGCCAACAAGTCTGAAAAGACACCAAAACCACGAGGCAATCTGGTTTTAAGAGAGGGAGATCAAGGAGTTTGGAATTGACCCAAAATGGCCAATAAAACTACAGTTTCAAGGCAGTAACCACTCCCACAGGGGCAGGCAGGCTGCTCAATGTTTATCACTGCCACTGATGAACAGAGAGACTTCCCTTTACCCCAAGCAAAAAATGGCCTCCAAGAAACTTACAAACAGTTCAGAACAGCAAGCCTGTAACTGATTTTTTTTAAATCTCAGAAAAGTGGGAAAAAAGCAAGATTTTTTTGTTTTTTTAAAGATAGCAGTGGTTCACAAGTATCAACAAGTTATAACAGTGCAGTAAATGACCCCACACTTGAGTGCTAGGCCAGAGACAGATAAAATGCAAGTTTTAAGAAAAAAACGATTTTAAAAATAAGTGCAAACAGGAAATTCAGTAAACAGCTCTAGGTTGTGTTCTAAATACAGTTACCAATGCAGAAATTAAGTTTAACAAGCCAGAAAATGCTCAAAGTAGGCGGCTATGCAGAAAAACTTAGCAAATAATCTGAAGAAAAATACTTAAAATCTCAAAAGTGGCTCCTTTCTTCTCTCAGCGTTTTCTCCTCTTGGTGGGTGCTTCCCCAACAGCCAACAAGTCTGAAAAGACGCCAAAACCACGAGGCAATCTGGTTTTAAGAGAGGCCTGCTGTTCTGAACTGTTTGTAAGTTTCGTGGCGGCCATTTTTTGCTTGGGCTAAAGGGAAGTCTCTCTGTTCATCAGTGGCAGTGATAAACATTGAGCAGCCTGCCTGCCCCTGTGGGAGTGGTTACTGCCTTGAAACTGTAGTTTTATTGGCCATTTTGGGTCAATTCTAAACTCCTTGATCTCCCTCTCTTAAAACCCTCTTTTGCGCATTTTTGCATGCTTTTGTGCATAGCGGAACAACGGGCAGCGCCTCCTAATTGGGTTTAAACTATTCCTGGCTCCACGAAGTCTGCTCTTCACTTTTTCCCTTAGAACTGCTCTATCTCTCAAATTAAACACCATATCCTCATTCTAAGGCCCTTCACTGGTCCAAATAAGTAATCTTAAAAGTTAGCACTATTAAACCATAAGCACTACTTACTCTTATACTCTCTACGATTACCTTGACCTCTATTGGTCCGTCTTAATTCAGTTTCCCTATATTACTCTAGCATGTCCAAAGGTCAGTCAATGGTTTCCTCTCCAGTCCAGCTGGTGAATCTGGGAATTTTGAGGCAATGTTACAACGGTCTCATGTACACGGACAACCCTCTCCTCCTCCAAACAGGTTCAAATATATGTGAGAGATGCAACCATATAGCCAAACTGGAGGCTGAGCTCTCGCATCTCAAAACTGGTGAAACCAGTCAGGAGGAGAAGGTAACCTCACACAACACAATTCCAGTATCACATAGTCCCACCACATCAGTGAACCAAATACATAAATACACAAAAACATACTCAGAGGCTCTAAATAAAAATCTACCTAAGCAACAGAGACCTCCAAAGCAGACATCCAAGCAAACGCTACCCCAAAACAAAACACGCACAACACATAGCCCACAAAGTCAGTGTGCCAAGCAGCCACAGCCCTTAAGGCTGAATAACACACCTGATACTCTTGTAATAGGTGACTCTATTGTCAGACACACTGACGTCCCGCTCACCAGGCTGAACAAAGAGAAGGTCACAGTGAGCTGCCTGTTGGGCGCTAGGATCTGCCACATAACGCAAGCACTCAGGTCACTCCAAAGCAAATACAAATATGACTCAGTCATCATACATGCTGGTGTGAATGACCTGAGACGTACCTTCCTGGACTACATGAAAAGAGACATAGAGGAGCTCTCTGATCATGTAGCCCAGGCCGGTATGACCCTGACCTTGAGCAGCATCTTACCCTCACCTAGAATGATGCCACAGTACAAAGACAAAATGATCGATTTTAACAATTGGCTAAAATTTTGGTGTCATTCAAAGAGGATCCAGTGTCTGTCAGCCTGGGATGACATGCTCGACAAGCCATGTTGCTTCGCTAGGGATGGCTTGCACCTGTCACCACTGGGCTTTCAGATATTGGCAAAGGCTCTTGCCACCCCCATAGTGCCTTTTTTAAGCAAGGCTCAAAAGTCAAACCCACTTCCATAGACAGCACAAGGAACAAAAAACTAGGGGCAATGCTGCTAAACGCCAGAAGTCTTAACCTCAAGATGCACGCACTCGAAGCTCTCCTCAGTATGGAGAACATCGATATCTGTGCAGTGACAGAAACCTGGTTCAAGGCTCCAGAGAGCACCCCAGCACTACCAGGTTATACCTCATATCATGCTTTTCAGCCCCAAAACCCAGACCGAACCACAAAAGGAGGGGGAGTTTCCATATTTATCAAGGATATCCACACCTCCAGGTTAGTGGCATTGCATGAAGTATCGGAGATCATCCATGTGCAACTAACAGTGGGCAAGACTGCTTTTCAGTTTATAGCATCCTACAGACCACCCTCTCAAAGTCAGGAATCCCACTCAGCTTTCCTGAAAACATTGGAGAACATGAAGATCTCTCCGAACACCATTATATTGGGTGACTTCAACTACCCAAACATAGACTGGGAGCACTACTCAAGCCCCAGCACCTTAGCCCAAAGGTTCCTGGAAATTATAAACTCAAATGCTATGGAACAACTAGTCACCACTCCCACAAGAGGGGATAACATACTCGACCTGATCATTACCAACATGGGTACTCTATGCTCCATACCAGAAGTATATCCCTCATTGGTAAGATCAGACCATAAATTAATTTCACTGGATAACAACATCCCGATCCCACCCCCAACCCAGAAAACCACAGTGAAAAACTTCTCAAAAGCGAACTTCTCACTTCTCAAAACCGAAGTGGAATCCTTCAAGGCCCCAGGACCAGTGGAAACTACGGCCCAAACTGCAGAATCCTATATAAACGCATTCTACGGACATCTCCAGGAATGCATGGATCATGCTATCCCAAACAAAACCAAGACCCAATCATCCAAAGGCAGGCATCTAGTCTGGTGGACCCCAGCCATAAATAAACTGTACAACAGAAGGAGGAAGCTACTACATGATAGAGCAAAATCCCTAATAGGGAAGGCAGCTCTGATCAGTACTAGCAAAAAATTATGATCCCTCATAAAATCCTCCAAGGTCAGCTTCAAGAGAAAAATTGCACAAGACACTAAAGACAATCATAAGGCTTTTTTCAGTTATGTTAGGAACCTGGGATGCAACTCCCAGACTTGTTCTGAGTTGATTCTAAATGACAAAAAATACACTGAACCCACAGACATCACCAATATCCTGGCAGACAGGTTCAGTGCAAACTTCTCCACCCCCCCTCTCCCAAAAGAGCAAGTATCTATCCCGGCAGAGGGCTGCCTCCCAAACATTTCTGATGCTCAGGTGAAGGCTGCCCTCTCCAAAGCAAAAAACACTGCTTCCATGGGACCAGATGGCATCCCGGGTTGCATCCTACATGAACTCCAAGAAGAACTAACCCCTCAAATAAAACAGCTGTACAATCTCAGCCTCACTACAGGATATGTGTCCACAGAATTGCGTACAGCAACAGTGGTCCCACTCCACAAAGGTGGAGCCTCTACTGACCCTGGAAACTATCGCCCCATAAGCCTGACTAGCCTAGTCTGCAAAGCTATGGAGAGGATCATCATGGAGCTCATAAACAAAGACATTGGGGACCTACAGACACTAGATCCTACCCAATTCGGCTTCGTCAAGGGCAGATCCTGCTTTTTGAACCTGGTCGACTTCTTTGAAACAGTCACCAAAGCCATAGATGAAGGGAAGGTAGTCCACACAGCCTATCTGGACCTAGCAAAGGCATTTGACACAATACCCCACTCAGGCATCATAGATAAGCTATCCAGCTTAAATATAAACCCCTATGTCACAAGATGGGTCGCAAACTGGCTCAAAGACAGAACCCACAGAGTGAGAGTTGCTGGAGCCATGTCAGACTCGAAGCCGGTCACAAGTGGCATCCCACAAGGTTCTGTCCTGGGACCGCTCTTGTTGGGTATATACTTTTCCGAGGTACAGGGCAACGTGGGAGGACTATGGCTCACCAAGTTCGCAGATGACTGCAAACTGGGTGCCATAATCGACTCTCCAGCTTACACAAACATCCTTCAAAAAGGTCTCACAGAGATGGATAACTTGTGCCAGAGCCATGGTCTAAAGCTAAATGCCAAAAAGTGTATAGTCATACCCTTTGGCAAAAACAATGTGCCCACAAATTACCACATAGGCGGTAACCCATTAAGTACAGAGAAAGTAATTAGGGATCTGGGGACCCAAGTTGATAGCAATCTCTCCTTTGACAACCACATTGCCAAACTGGTTAGAAAGACCTTCTACATAGCCCACCTCATCATGAAAGGATTCACATCTAGATCAAGAGAGGTAATCATGCCCCTTTATTCATCCCTCATCTGGTCTATCATAGAATATAATGCCCCTTTTGGGATGTACCTTACCCGACACCTGCAGCAATTAGAAAGACCCCAAAAGTACCTCACCAAGAGGATCAAGGGACTCAAGCAGATGCCATATGCTGCTCGGTTAAAAAAACTCCAGCTCTACTCAGTTGCATACCGCCTACTTCGAGGCGATCTATGCCTGACATATAAAGCTATGTCCAATCCAGAATTAATGGACATGCTCCACCTCAGTAAATCTAAATCCCTTAGAGCCACACGCTCGAGGGACTTGAACCTCAGCACAGAAATCAATAGAACTTGCTGGAGGGACAGATTCATAACCCAGAGGCTCCCTTCGCTCTGGAATAGAATTCCAATTCATGTTAGGCAGAGCACCTCACTGAATCTCTTCAAGAAGAATTTTGATGAGTGGATGGGGGATCGTAGGTTTGTCCCGGGGATTACTTCCGTGTCATTATTAGACAGAGGCACAGTAAACTAAACCTTAAAAAGGGCACAGTATACTCAAATCAAGGGGTGGCATAAGTCAAACAAAATTGGGCTAGGCTTGTATTTGCCCCAGGGCAGATAGCCTAGTATGAACCTATGAACCTATTACCTTCTTTATTTTCAAGAAGCTTATCTACTGCAAATGATTTTAATCATTTTTTTCTTAAACGGCATTCCTTTCTGAAATATTTTATCATTCAGGCCCATCACCACCAAGGTAAACAACAACATTTTTCCATTTAGAATTCAGCACCATTCTCCTCTATGTTTTACTTCATTATTTTCACTTACAGCTGCGGTGGTGGTGCTGCAGTAGCGTTGTCGCCTCACAGTAAGACGTTGTCCCATTCGATTCTCAGCTAAATCGTCTTCTGTGCAGAGACATGCGTGAATGGGCGTTCATTCATTGAAGGTTGTACGTTAGGGCTGGCAACTCAGTACGTAACAATCTACTGCCAATCATTAGTGGACCGGAGTTCCGCTGTGGCGACCCCTAACCAGGAAAAGCCAAAAGATACAACAACATTTTCACTTACAGTAATACTTGCATGTTTACAATAAATACTTGGTGGGCTTCCAGTTATGTTTTAAAAATGCAACATGACTTTAAAAAGACTAATCATCAATTACCAAATACTCAAAATGACTGATGATCAAGTATCTAAATTACAATAATTTTTTCTACAGATAAATAACAGTTCCAGAAGTCCTGATAGCTCAGGTTTCATGATATTTAGAAAGCATCCTGGGATACTGATGTAGGGCTCTTGGCCTTAGAGATAGTATTAAGGACCTGTTCCCTAATGATAACAGGGAGAGTTATATTTTATGGTATTTCCTAAAGGAGGTTGAGGGGCGAGATGTCTAAAGTTAGACCTGAATTTGCCTAGCAGTATGCTTGCTATATCTCTGGCTCAGTATAGGAGGCTCTATTAACAATGAGCTCTACACACAATTATGTATTGCCTTTGACGTTGTGGACATAGCTAAAGAATGCTTTGTGGTTTTCCCTCAGACTGTGAGACCAAATTTACCTCAGATTTGGCTTTGTGTTTTGTTTAGTTTGATGGGAGTGCTTCTATCCTGCTGGGTGCTGCACCTCCAAATTTTTACCATGATTTTTTCCTTCTGTTATACAACCTACTGATATTGTGATTCCACCAGGGTGGTTTGTTTTTAAGTTAGTTCTGTACTTCTTCCTGTTGGGTACAGTTACCTCTATGCAGCTATTAACATGCTTGTATAGAGTTTCTGTGAACAGATTCATGTAGCTAGTAGTGTTCTTAAAGTTTATGGAGGTTTGAAATGTTGCGAGGTTATCACTTAATACTAGGAAGTTAGCCTTAGAATAGTTCCTGAATATTCCAGGGTTAGGTGGGGTTCCAGGTTTTATCTTTACTGCAAAGGAAACCATTTTGTGGTCTGACCTTACCAGAGAAGACATTACACTAGGAATTGTAAAGCACTCGCCCATATTAATGAGGACCAGATTCAGTATTGTTGTACCCCCGGTTGGTGTATTGACAGTCTATTCCAGGGAGTTTGTTTTTACAAACCCATGAACGTCTGTACCTGCACATTTGTTGTCCTCAGTTAATAGCAGGTTATTAAAATTACCCATGATCACTTTAGTGGGTTGGATGTCGAGTGTCTCTAGTAAGCTGAAATATGTGTTATGGGTTTACTGCTTCATAGAGGGGGACATACAGCTTGCAAGAAAAAGGCATATTTTCCTTACGGTGACTTGAATAGGAAGAAACTCAAGTGCTTCATCCTGTTTGACCAGTCTTGAGGTATATTTATTTTTGATGCAAAGTGAGGCACCTCCACCTTTAGTCCCTGTCTGGGTAGTAGCTGGTCTAAGTGTGTTGAACACATTATAACCTTTCACTGTTGGTGTGCTTGTCTGCGGCTATAAACCATGTCTCAGTGACTGCACAGACGTCAGCATTCTCTAGGGCGAGTTGAACCTGTAGGGAGTGAAGTTTTTTGTTTAGACTCCTAGCACTCAGCATTAACACCATTAGATTTTCTTGGTTTTGATTTGCTATGTCGGAAGTACTTTCAGTTTGGCATTGCCTGGAAAATGCACTATGGAGGAAGACAATGTTTTAGCTAATATCTGAAATTCTAGAGGGGAGAGGTACAGACCATCACTAGCAAAGGAGTATGCTATGCCTCCCATCTCTTTTCATATTGACAAATACTGCATCCTCTTAGAATGACACCAGAAACAAAGCCAATTAATAAACTCAGCCATCTTCTGTTTGTATTGTGGCATCATCCTTGGAGAAGAAAGAAGATAGGTCATTGAAGGAACAATCAGTTTTTCATTAGTAGAATGTTATAATACAGTCAAGAGTTTATCCTAAGGATTATGCTTGGATATCGGCATTCTGGATGTATGATTCTGGATCTTGTTCAAGCTACAAGTCCTATAAGTAGAAAGATACATCAAAATACGGAGTATATTTCAATGGGGATTTAATGAGTTTGCATTTCTTCTTTTTTTATGCATAGTGGTTGAAGTCCATTTCAATCTAAGCAGGAGAACTAGGTATGGTTTATATGTGTCTACATGACATAACTATCTTACATAAAAAAGGGATATAGGAATGCGTCATCTAACTCTGATGTTTTGTCAGCAAACAAAATGGGCCAAGGTCTGACTTTTATCACAATATTGCAATATGTAAAAACGCATTAAAAACATCTCCAAGGTAGTATTGATTAGACTACTAAAATATACAATAAGGGAAGGTGACAGGAGAGAAAATTTCTAAAGAGGAGAGGTATTAACATTGTAGACTATGTGAGAAAATGGCATTATTATTTGCAATATTGCATAGACTATATACCTATTGTATTAGTTAATACATACACCACTTTTTTGAGGTTGTTTCTTTTCCATTTCTATATGTGCTCAGGAAGATGCACATATTGGTTCCTTTGCATGATACATGTCTTTATATTTTGTTTTTGAGAACAGGTACCACTCTGAGTGGATCTGTTTTATTCTTTCAATATGAGTCTTTCATTTATTCTATTGTTTTAGTGTATAAAACACAACTTTATTTATTTATTTCCAGTTTGATTACCTGGGAAGTCCAGTGGGCCAAAATGGCCCATTTTCAGTGGAGGCCCAGGGAGAAAAGCTCCAAGATACATTATACAGTTTAGATACAAAGATACAAAATTGTAAAACATACATTATATAGTACAGTTACAAATAAGTACATTTAATGACACACACAGTCAACAAAGTTCATAATGGGTGGTCTTATGGGTTATACAGTTTCATTTGAGCAGACACTCATGTATTAGGTGTGAAAACATTTTACATACATACATTTAAGTAAATGTGGATGCACTTTACATGCACACTTTTAAAGTAAGAAGTTATTTACAAAGTTGAGTCGTGTGATAAGTAGCTATAAGGGATGAAGAGAGCTTAGATACACTCATAGGAAAATAGCTATGGGAGATTATAGAGAGCTTAGGAACCTGAGAGAAAACCCCCTGGGAACATATACTTGGAATGACTAGGTGGAGAGAAGGTAGGTACATTTCCATTTTGTGGACAGGTGTTTGAAGAGCTGGATTTTGAAGTTTTCTGAGTTTGATATGGTTCTTAGAGAGGAAGGAAGAGAATTCCATTTTTTTTGCTTAGTGAGACAGAGAGTTGGCCAGCTGGACGTTTGGGTTTGTGGATAGCAATTATGTTTTGATGTTCAGATCTGAGAGTTCTGTTGGGGGTGTAAGGGGGAAGGATATTTGTTAGAGCTGGGCATTTTTTAGGGTGAAATACAAGTTTGTGTGCAGTGGTGAGTTGGAGGAAGTCTAAGTAGTTTGGGAGTTCAAGTCAGTTTAGGAATCTTTGGGTAAGGCAATGATGGGTAGAAGTTTTGGATTTGGTGGCAAATTTAGAGATTTTATTGTAGCATTTTTCTAGTTTGGAGGTGATAGAGGAGAACAGGTTAGTTAAGAGAGGGGCTCCATATAATAAGGAAGGAAGTAGATAAGTAGTGGTCAGAGTATGCCTTCTAGAGTAGGAGAGAAAGTGATTGTTCCTGTACACTAGGTTTTGGTGGGTTTTCTTAATATTTTGCTGAATATGGATATCAAACTTAAGCTATTCGTCAATAGTAATGCCAAGTAGTTTAGCGCAAGGAGCCACTTCTATAGGTGAGTTGGTTTGACTAAGGACTTTGAAAGCATTTTTGTTGTAGGAGTATGCCTTTGTGGGAGGGAACAGTAGAATCTTTGATTTATTAGCATTGAGAGAGAGGTGGTTTTGGCGCATCCAGTTTTTGGTTGTTGAAAAAGCAGTTTGGGTTTTAGTCAGCAATTCAGAGAGGTTTGAGGCAGAGCAGACTAAGGTTGAATTGTCTGCATATTGAATGACTTTAGCATCAGGAATAGCAGTGTGAAAGTTATTGATGAAGATATTAAAAATCATAGGCCCAAGGATGGATCGCTATGGTACGCCAGTTGGGGTAGGTAAGAAGGAAGAGGTGGAGTTCTTCCATTTGACTGCCTGAGATCTGTCTGATAGGTAACTGGAGAACCAGGATAAAGTTTCTGGTGAGAGATGGAGGTTTGAGAAATGATACAGAAGGTGTTTGTGGGAAACAGTATAGAATGCTTTGAACAGACAGAGCTAAACAGTAGAAACTAAGCGTCCTGAATCACAGGCTTGATTGACAGTTTCTAGGAAAGAGAGTAGAGTGGTTATAGTGCTATGGCCTGGGTGGAAACCATGTTGGGTAGGTGTAAGAAGATTGTTTTGGGTCAGGAAAGGCATAATTTGGAGATGGATGCACTTTTCTAGGATTTTGGAGATTGGTGAGAGCAGAGCAATAGGGCGGAAGTTTGAGATCCTGGTGTTTTTGCCTCCTTTATGAAGAGGAAACATATAAGCTGAGTGCCAGAGTTTGGGGACATGTGATTCCTTTATAGATCTGTTATGATGCTGATTGGGAGAGCTATACCATCATCAGCACATTTTAGGAAGGAGGAGGGAACATTGTCAGGAGCATTAGAGCAAGGTTTAAGTTTGGACAGAATTATTTTTATAATGTTAGTAGAGAGAGGTTTGAGCTCAAACATAAGGGGAGGGTTATTAGGGGAGTTAGATGGGGAAGAGTGAGGGGCTGGTGGGTTATTGTTGGGAAAAGTCTTGGTCAGGTCAGAAACAGTTTCTATGAAAAAATGAGTTAAATTCAGAGCCAAGTTCAAGGTCAGATTTGCTTGGGTCAGGACAGGGGTTATTCTTGGATCCTGGATTGAAGAGAGAGTTTATTGTTTCCAGAACTGCTTGGGGTTTTTATTGTTATTGGACTTGAGCTTAATATAGTAGGATTTTTTGTCCTTGGTGATTAGCTAATTTGCAAGGTTTATATTGGAGCAAGGTATTGGGCAGTTTATTGTTTTGGTAAAGCTTCCATAGTTTGTCCCTTTGGTGCATAATTTGTTTTGTATCTTTAGATAGCCAAGGAACTGTATTAGTTTTTATCCTTTTGCATCTTTGAGGGGCTAGGGAGTTTAGAATGTCTAGGAAGACAGAGTTAAAGTAATCTATAGCATTGTCAAGAGGAAGGGTGTTTCGAATTTGCCAGTTCATTTGTTTGAGAATGTTCGAGAAAGTTGTGGGGTTGAAGCTACTGAGGTTGCGAGTGAGAATGTATTGATGCTTGTGTGGGGAAGAGCTAGTTGAGCGATGAATGAAAGCTGGGAGGGGGTCACTAATGGTGTCAGGAATTGTTCCACAGTTGGTTATTTTATTTGGATCAGAGACTAGGATCCAGTCTATAGTGGATCCAGGGGGATTTATTTTGTTAGGTCGGGTGATGGAGAGGATTATTTGAGTAAAGTTATAGAGGTTAATGGATAGGGAGGGAGAGGGGCTACTGACTTTATTCCAGTCAATATTTACATCTCCTAGAATGTAAGTTTCATAGTTAATTTCAGTAGAAATCCAAAGGAGAATATTTTTGAGGGTAGAGATATTGTTACCAGGTGAGATATATAGAGCTATGATGCAGATATTCTTGTGTTTGTTCATTTTTAATAGTCCAGCAGTCACTTCAGTGTTCTTGAATTGAGGAATTGGAATTTGGAGGGGAATTAAGGTAAGAAGGTTGGAGTAAACTAAGGCTGAGCCACCACCTTTTTTATTTAGTCGGTCATTTCTGAAAGTATGAAATCCTGGGGGCAGGATCTCAGAGTCGGAGATGTAGGGTTTGAGCCAAGTTTCAGAGATAGCTAAGATGTCTGGTTTGTTATGGCTTAGCCAAGCTTGAAATTGGTGAACTTTGTTCTTAAGACTCTGGGTGTTGATAGTAAAGATTTTAGGGTGTTGGGGGAGGGAGGGGATAAGGTGTAGGTGTTGCTAATAAAAGGACTAGGACCAGGGTTGGTTACCTGATAACTACAATGCAAATGGATTTATTCAGTATACATCTTGTAGAGCATTCTACATTAGTGAATACATTTTAGGATTTACATTTTGTGATTTTCTTATTTGTCTACTGATTTTTTTAATTCAACCATTAAAGTGTTTTCATTTCGGGTTCTGTTTACTGAGGCATAACCTCTATGGAGGACATATTTGGGAAGCATCGTATTGCATGGGATATTATAAACAAAGCAAATCTGCAACTAAACAGTGCATTCTCAAAGAAGAGGGATATTGGGGTCACACAAAGGTAGAGTTGGGAATATTTTAGTTGGTTCTAATGCAAAATATACATATTAGAAAAAAGTAAAGACTGGAAAATGAATCCTTAAACTATGCTTTGGATAGGTAGCACATTCATCATGTTAAATTATTGTTTCAATTTACATCAAATTATTTCTTTTTTGTTTTTTTTCCTTATTAACACATATTTTATAATACATTTTCATTCAAGTGAGAGAAAGAAATAAGAGTTATATACCTAATCTCTTAATACACAATACACATTAAACATACTTATTACAGAAAGGAAATGGAAGGAAAAATACTGTGACAACAGCACTTAAACTAAAATAAATAGAGCAAACAATCTTTTAAAGTATCTACATTTTCATTATCCCATGTCATTTCCTGCATTTGCTTTCAGATATCAGTAGCTATCAAAATATTCCACACCTTAGTGATAGTAATTCCTCACTCTGAACCCCATCACATGACTAACACACACAAGAAAATGAATCCCTCAGTTAGAGATCTGGGCACTGATGTCAGTAATGAACTGCCCTTTGATCACTAAGTAGCCGTTGTTGTAATTAAGGCCTTTTCCACTGCAAAACTTACATCTAAAAGTATAGCGTCCAGGTCCAAGGATACAATTGTTCCACTGTACTCGGGATTTATTAGGCCAATCACCAAGTATAATACCCCTTTTGATAGGCACCTGTCCAAAC